>NC_057804.1:232103858-232331199 GCF_018294505.1 Triticum aestivum | reverse complement strand
GGATTTGGAGGGCGAAGGCGGCGGCGCGGCCTCCGAGGTGGGAGGAGGTGGCTGCGAGTTGGGGGAGAGGTTAGGGTAGGTTTAGACTAGGTATCCAAAAATGGACTGAGAGGGCCGTTTAAATAGGAAAAAAGGGGGCTAGGAGAGGGGGGGTTTGCTTCGTTTCAGACCCTCGGATCACGATCCAATAGTCCGGATCGGAGGGGGCTTAGGTGAGGGGTTGGTGGGATGTGAAGAGAGGGCTTGGGCTGAGGGGAAAGAAGAGAAGTGCAACCCGGCAGCAGTTTCGGAGGCCGAAACGTCCGACGAAGCTACCGGCAACAGTACCGCTATACATTTAACGGTTGGGCTATCAAATGGACTCCGAATGCGACGAAACTTGGCAGGCGGCCTGTCTACACTATAATAAGACCGCATGACAAGTTGCAACCCATTCCAAGAACATTTTTATGCCACTAACAAAATATATTTCGGAGGTGCCGCGGGTGCGTGCGAGTGTGTCTGGACTCCGAACGGACAACGGAGAGAACCGGCGGAACCTGAACAGATGCAAGTTTTGAAAAAGATGCAGATGAAATGCAGATGATGACATGACAATATGCAACACGCAAGCAAATGACATGGCAACAACGGCGAATAACTAGCAGACACCTGGCGCATCGGATCTGGTGCGTTACACAGCACGCTTCGACAGGTAGTCCGTGATGTTGTTCTGCTCTCGAGGGACATGCTCCGCCTGTATACCGTCAAAGCACTCCTTCAGCTTCCTCGCCTCATCCATGTAGGCTTCCATCAACCGCCTTTGATAATCCTTGTTGACCTTCCTGACAAGAAGTTGTGAATCGCCCCTGATGATGAGCTTCTTGACACCAAGGTCTACTGCGATCCTGAGACCGGCAACCAATCCCTCGTTTTCAGAAGTTTTGTTCGTCGACATCTCCTTGGGAAAGTGCATCTGGATCACGTACTTGAGGTGCTCTCTTGTGGGTGCGACGAGTAGGACACCAACACTAGCGCCTTGTAGCGAAAAAGCTCCGTCGAAGTACATAACCCAGTTGCGACTTGTTTCCTTGCCGGGAAGAGTGGTCTCCTGGATCTCTTCATCGGGCGTCGAGGTCCAGTATGCAATGAACTCCACCCAGACTCTCCTCTGGATCGTCGAGGTGCTTTCAAACTTCAAGCCAAAGCTTGAGAGCTCCAAGGCCCATTCCACAATCCTTCCCGTTGCGTTTGGGTTATGCAGTATCCATTGCAACGGGAGGCGGGTAACGATGGTGATCTCGTGTGCTTGGAAGTAATGACGCAGCTCCCTCGAGGCCATAAGAAGGCCGAAGAGCAATTTCTGCACACCAGAGTACCTTGACCGAGCCCCCTAAAAGAGGGAGTTGGCAAAGCAAACCGAGTATTGCATCATCTTGTTCTTCTGCACCACTTCACCTGGTTCCGTAGGCCCTGTCTTGCTGGCATCAGCCCCTGCCGGGGCCTCGCCTTGCCGGGACCAGGCCCTACCGGGGGGAGCTCTGGCTCGCCATCCGCCAACCCTACCGTTGCCACTGAGCCTTCGTCGACCTCCCTATGTGCCACTAGTGCGGCGCTAACCACTTGATTCATTGCCCCTAGATACAGCATCAGCGGCTCTTGTGGTTTAGGCGCAACTAGTATCGGCATGGAGGAGAGGTACTTCTTCAAGTCCTGCGGCGCTGCCTGGGCCTCTAGGGTGCACTCTATTGGGCCCGCCTTTTTGAAGATTTTGAAAAAGGGAAGGGCATGCTCAAGGGATTTGGAGATGAATCTGCTCATGGCGGCAACGCAGCCAGTGAGCCGACGCACATCCTTAATCTGCCAAGGTGCCTCAATTTGCTAAATGGCCTTGATATTGTCTGGGTTCGCCTCGATCCCACGCTGTGACAAAAAGAACCCTAGAAGCTTACCGGACGGGACGCTGAAGATACACTTCCTAGGGTTCAGCTTGAGGTTGATCTTGCGCAAATTTGCAAATGTTTCTTCCAAATCTTGCACAACTATTGCCTTGTCCTTGGTTTCGACCACTATGTCATCCATATAAGCATCCATTTTCTACGTAGTTGGGGCTCAAAACCAATTTGGACTGCTCTTGCAAAGGTTCAGCCAGCACACTTCAACCCGAAAGGTGTCCGTAAAAAGCAATACGTACCACATGGGGTGATGAATGTTGTCTTCTCTTCATCTTCTCTCGTCATGAAAATCTGATGGTATCCTGAGTAGGCGTCGAGGAATGATAGAAGGCACACCCGGCCGTGGAGTCAACAATCTGGTCAATGCGCGGCAATGGAAAGGGTCTTTTGGACAAGCTTTATTGATATGCGTGTAATCAATACACAGCCTCCACTTCCTGTTTGCCTTGCGCAGCACCACCGGATTGCCCAACCATGTCGGATGGAGCACTCCTCTAACCAAGCCTGCCGCATTTAGCTTTCTGATCCCTTCTGTGATCAACTCTTGTCTTTCCAAAGCTTTGTTCCTGACCTTCTGCTTGACGGGCTGCGCATGAGGACATACATCAAGATGGTGCTCAATCACCTCCCTGGGAACACCGGGGGTGTCGGATGCTTGCCATGCAAACACATCGACATTCGCCCACAGGAAAGTGACGAGCTCGCCTTCCTATTTGCTATCAAGGGTGGAGCTTATGGTGAAAGCTCCTCCCGTATCGTCCTCCTTGATGGACATCTTCTTGGTCTCCGGTGGCGCAGCTCTGGATCTCTCGCTCTTGCCGATGGAGCTCTCTGGCACGTCCTCGACGGGCCCACAACACTCCGAAGAGGTTCACTTTCCGGAGTGGGTGCGAGAGGTCTCGCCGGTCTTCTTCCCTCCCGGGGTTTCACCGCAGGAGCAAGTGCCTTGGCGGCAGTCGCTGCAACTGCCTCCCGGTAAAGTTGGTCAGCACAGATCAGTGCATCCTTCTTGTCGGAGGGGACGGTGATGATGTTCATCGGCCCAGGTATCTTAAATGTGTTGTAGGCGTAATGTGACACTGCCATGAACTTGGCTAGCACCGGGTGGCCGAGAATCCCGTTGTAAGGCATGGGAATCTCGGCTACATCAAAGACAATCCTTTCCATCCTGTAGTTCAACTCGCCTTCAAACGTCATGAGCAGTGTGACCTTGCCCTTTGTCTTACTTCTTACCGGGGTGACCCCTTGAAACGTGCCCATCTCTTTGAGATCTCTATTAGGAATTTGCATCCTTTTGACTACGACAGGCGAGATCAAGTTCAGACCGGCCCTGCCATCAACTATAATCTTCGTCACCTTGAGGTTGCGGATCATTGGTGAAACCAACAACGGCAAAAATCCTACCGCAGTTGTGCGATTAGGGTGGTCCTCGATGTCAAAGATGATAGGCGTGTTGGACCACTTCAGTGGTTTCTGTGCATCGATTGATGGCTCCACCGCTGTGAGCTCACGCGCCCACTGCTTGAGTTGGCGGTGAGAGGTGTGCAGCAAGGCGCCATCGTCGATGCACATGGCCTTTCTAGCTTTTTGAAACTTGTGGTCATCGGACTCATCGTCCTCGGCATGATCATCGTCTTCTTGCTTCTTGTCGCGGCCCCAGGCGGGCCTCTCTTGCTGGTTATCCTTGCCTCGTCGGCCTCCTTGGCCGCCACGCTTCTTGCCAGATCCTTCGGCACCGACCTGGCCTTTCTCCTTGTCCCGCCTCTCGTATTCAGCTTTTTGCTTCTTAGCAAGCAGCTCAACTTATCGGCAGTTTTGGAGGTCGTGGCCCTTGGTGCGGTGGATCTTGCAATACTGCTTGTCGGAGTTTGCTGGCTTGTCAGCAGCCGCCAAGGCCCGGCAAGCGGCACACCCGGCAACCTCCTTGCCGGGGTCGCTCACCTTGTCCCTCTTGGCAGTGTCGGTGTCGTCGGACCCCTCGACGGCAATCACAGTCTTGCCCTTGTGCTTTCTGTTATGCCACCGGCCCTTCTTCGTCGGGGCGGTGGTGTCGTCGTCCGTGGAGTCGGTTTCCGCATCGGTGTCCTCATCGAGGTACTTCCTCCCCTCTTCAGCTCGAGCGCACCTACTGGCCTTTGAACTTGTTCATCACCAGCTCTTCACGCATCTTGTGGTTACGCACATTCTGATGGAATGCGCTGATCACGGCGGCAGGGTGAATGTCTGGGATGTTGTACTGCACCCAGCTGAACCTCTGGATGTACTTGCGCAGGATTTCACCTTCAATCTGGGGGATGATATGCAAATCGCTTGCATGGCCATGAGCTTGATGGCCTCCAGTGAAGGCGCCAACAAACTCATGACACAAATCCGACCAAGAAGAAATGGAATACACCGGCATGTGCATCAACCATTGCATGACATTGGGCTTGAGCACCAACGGGAAGTAGTTGGCAAGCACCTTGTCGTCACGGGCTCCAACAGCTTGCATCGCGATGGTGTAGATGCTGAGGAACTCCGACGGGTTTGTCTTGCCGTTGTACTTCTCGCCAACGTCAGGCTTGGACGTGTGGTGGCAGGGGCACTAGAACTGCCGCAGCTCACGGGTAAAGGCTGGGCAACCCACCTCGTAAGGTAGGCCACCGTAGCCTCCCAGTGCCGGGTGGTCCATAGTGGGCCCTGCCCGCCTATCTGACTGGTGGCGCGCATCGCGCCGGCGTTCGATGGTGGTTCGAGCGTCTTCAAGGGCTCGCTCCCTAAGAACTTGGCGCTGATCGCGGTGGGTCTGTGGATTGGACGACGCTATGGAAATGTTATCACAAGCGTCATCACGACGGATCGACACCCGCGATAACTAGCGTGGGGGAGGAGAGTGCATCGTGGCTGCATCACCTCCAGCTCTTTGCCCACTCGCATGTGGTGGCTCGATGGAGCGCCGGCCTATGGGCCCCACTGGTCGCGGCTCATCTTTGTTGGCTCTCCACTCGTCAAGCTTCTCCGCAGCACGAGGAAAGTCGAGGAGTAGCTGCGCGCGCGCCAAAGCTTCTGCTGGGGTGGGCGGCGACAAAAGATGCATGGATCGTGACGCGCTCTGACTTCTAATCATGTTAGAAGGAACTCGATCATGGCCCTGTGGCTGCCCATCATTTTCGCTAGCACCTCGGCGTGCATGCTGGCCTCCCTCGTCCCGCGAAGGATGCACAGGACTCTTCCCATGGCGGCACCCAGGGTTACCAGCATGGTGACGCTCCTCCTCGCGCACAAACTGGGAAGAGCGCGCGGTCGGGTGCCGGTGTAGGTGTCTTGGAGGCTGCCACGCCGCCAGTAGGCGGCACGACGACGCCCTGGGAGGGCCCAACTCCATTTTTGGAATTTGCGGCATGCGGCCCATCATCCTGCGCACGAACGACGCCGCTCGCCAGGCCTGGACTACCAGGGCGATGTGGGTGATCGCGGGTCATGCCTCGAGTTCTGTCCGCGACCAGCCCGCTACTCGACCGCACCGGTACGGGCAATCCGGCCCCGAATGAACCGATCGCCATAGTCGTCTTCCTCTTGGGAGCCATGGCGACGAAGAGCTGCTAGACTAGCTGCTAAACCAGATTCTCACGACTGCGCCCCCTACCTGGCGCGCCAAAGATGTCGGTGAGAACGACACCTATGGGATCAATGGAATCCCTACTATGGTCGGCGGGCGTGGGGTTGTGAGAAGAGCGGGTCTAAAAGCCAGCACAAAGATCGTTTACCCAGGTTCGGGCCGCGGAGATCACGTAATACCGTAGTCCTGCTTTGGTGTGTATATGAATGTTCTTGAGCTAGCTACAGTACGTCACTTGCTCAAAAAGCCGAATCCCCCTCCAGTACGCCTCCGGCATCCTGTTATAGTCGAAGGAGGCGCCACAGTGGCACACAGGAGGTGGAAAGGTTAAAGTGTACAAGCTTATCGCTTGTCATTACGGGACAAGACGCATTAAATGTGCCCCTGAGGTGTCCCCTCGCTTTATTGCCACCTCACCCCGCTTCGACACGCGTCCAGGCCAGCGAGGTTGGCAGCGCCATGTTGGCTGGCAGGCTGCTGAGAAGGTGCGGTGGTAGTGTCTTCACAAAGATCTGCATGCCAGCACGCAGGTGCTTGCTGAGTTGGCCTCGGGACCGCACGTCACCATGCAGGTGCCCGCCTAGCTAGCTAGGCTGGCAGCTGCATGGGGACGGCGATGGGGTCTTGGTGTGCGTGGGCCTGGCCGCGGCCCCGCTGATGTCCTCGGCAAGGGTCTTGCTGGGGGCCCTGGCAAGTCTCTTCCCGTGGCATCGCGGTCGTCCCAGAGAAGGATGTTTCCGGAGGTCTCATCTTCTGGTCCTCACATGATCTTGTGTGTTGATGATCTGCACAAAGATCTGCATGCCACCATGGAGGTGGCTCTCGAGCCTTGGTTCAAATGTTGTTGATGATGTTCAAAACCTCGGGCTCAAGGGTGGCACACTCTGTCGGATTTCGGGTTCTGGCAGACCCTCTAGGTTTGTACTCTGGGGTGCGCGTGGAGATTTCACCCTCTACCTACCTGCACCTCAGCGCCATGCTATGATCTGAGTAATCAAAGGAACAACACAAGAGACACAAAGTTTATACTGGTTCAGGCCACAGAGACATAGCGACAAAGAGACATAGATGTCTTCTTCTTCTTGGGGGCGGTCTCAGGGAGCCTTCTGCTCCCGCGATCTAGGTCTTCAAGTGATGCGGCCTGAAAAACTCGTTCCAGGGAGCACACCACGTCTCTTTCTTCACAAGGCACCGTGATGACTCCCCCGCTTCCTGCCATCTTGAGGACGTTGTAGCCGTGATGAGTCACAACCATGAACTTGGCGAGAGCTGGGTAGCCGAGGATGGCATTGTACGGCAGGAGAATGTGGGCAACGTCGAAGTCGATGAGCTCAGTGTGGTAGTTGTTGCGTGCCCCGAAGGTGACAGGGAGGCGGACATGCCCAATTGGAACTGTGGAGCCGTCGGTGACTCTGGAGAAAGGCTTGTTTGGCTAAAGCTGATCGTAAGGCACTTGGAGATTGTTGAATGTCTCTACGGACAGGACGTTGAGCCCTGCCCCGCCATCGATGAGGGTCCTAGTGACTTGAACGTTGCTGATGACTAGGGAGCAAAGCATTGGGAGGACTCCGGCTGTGGCCGCGCACTTGAGCTGATCCGCTGAGCTGAACGTGATGGCGCATACCGACCACCTGAGGGGGCGCGTGGCCTCAAGCTTGGGGAGGACTACATTCACTTCGCGGGCGAACTACTTGAAGATGCGCTGAGAGGCTGGGGCTTGAGCTCCGCCCAGTACCGGCTGCCCTTGAAAGACTCGGGATGATCTCTGCCCCGCTTGGTGTCTGGTTCTGCCACGAGCACGACAGCCCCCTTGCGCTTCACGTCCTTGGCCTTGGATTTCTTCTCTTCTAGGTTGGCGGCTGGCAGCTCGAGGAGGGAAAGGCGCCCTTCTTCAGCCCTGGCGCACTTGGTTGCCAAGTTGAACAGCTCCAAGGAAGTGCACAGATCTTTATGCATCGCCAGCTCCTCCTTCATCTTAATGTCACGCACACCATCAGAGAAGGCTGAGATGATGGCCTCCTCGGTCACCTTGGGAAACTTGAGACGTGCGTTGTTGAAGCGCTGGATGTACTTCTGCAGGGTATCCCCTGGTTGCTGCTTGATGCGGCGCATGTCGCTCATGGAAGGTGGCTGATTGCGAGTACCTTGGAAGTTGGCGATGAAACGGGTGCGCATCTCGTCCGAGGAGGAGATCGTTCCTGGTGCCAGGTTCAGGAGCCAGGTGCGGGCCCCGTCCTTGAGTGCCATGGGAAACTAGTTCGCCATGACCTTCTCGTCCCCATTGGCGGCTTCGATGTCCAGCTCGTAGAGCTGGAGGAACTCTGCAGGGTCGGCCGTGTCGTCGTAGCGAGGAGGCAGGTCTGGCTTGAACTTGCAGGGCCACACGACGCTGCGCAGCCCGACGGTGAAGGCGCGACATCCTACCGTGGCCACGGGAGGCCTCTAGTGACGGGGAGCTTGGTCTTGCGGGCCCCCATGCGCTGCAGCTGGGAGCAGCGCGAGGTCTTGGCGTGCTGGGACAGGAGCATGGTCGTGACGGACCGGAGCAGGGAGCACTCGGGCAGCTTCTTGGGGGCGAGGAACCTCTTGGCAGCTCCGCTCTTGCTGCGCTGGCGCCGGACGAGGTGGGTTCCGTCCAGGGGCCACGCGCCTTGGGGCCAGGGCGCCTTCTTGAGGAGGAGGCGGCTAAGGCGCCCCCGGAGCTTCATTGCCCGCTTAGGGCGGGGCACGGTGCAGCGAGAAGGACGGTGCGGGGGAGCCCCCTGCGGCGCGGACGAGCTCGGCGATGCGGTCGACCCACTCTTCATAGACGTCGTCGACCGGGCAGTAGCGCAGGAGCTTGTTTGCCGCGATGAGAGAGTGGCAGTGCGGCCGTCTCGCCTCATGGATGGATGATGGGACGATGCTTGCTGCTCGTTCCCCGCCGGGCCGGTGGCAGCGTTGACGGCAGGAGACAGGGAATGGCGGGGGTGGCCGCCGACGGGGGCCATCTAGGCAACGCGGGAAGCGAGAGCGGCTCGACGCTCGGCGCGGGCCCGACGAGCGTCTGAAATGGACGCGATGGTCGGTGAAGAACAGGGCGGGGAAAGGCGAATTCCGGCTCACCCCTACCTGGCGCGCCAATTGTTGGATTTCAGGTTCCGGCAGACCCTCTAGGTTCGAACTCTGGGGTGCGCGTGGAGATTTCACCCTCTGCCTACCTGCACCTCACTGCCTCGCTATGATCTAAGCAATCAAAGGAACAACACAAGAGACACAGAGTTTATACTGGTTCAGGCCACCATTGTGGTGTAATACCCTACTCTAGTGTGTGTTGTGGTGGATTGTGTCTTGGGCTGATGATGAACAATACAAGGAAGAACAGCCTCGCGAGGGTCTGTTCTTGGCTGGTGCGATGAACTACTAGGGGGAGTTCAGTCCCTCTCTTGATCGATTGGTCTGTTGAGATCTCGTCCCCTATTTATAGGCAAAGTCCCTGGGCCTCCTCCCAAATAACGAGCGGGAAGGCCGCCAACAATTGGCCATTTTGAAGGGGAACATCTAGTACACTTATCCTGACTAAAGTTGGTCCTCGCCTGCCAAAGGCTCTGGTGGTGACGCCGGCTTGGGCTCCACGATGACCTCCATCCTGCCGTTCTGCTGGTCTTGGTCTTGTTGCACCGAAATGGATGCCTTTCCTTGATGCTCTCGCCTGCGCTTGCTCCCTTTGCACCAAAGAGGAAAGAAAGACACTACGCGGGCTGGCGCCCGCCTGGCGCCCTTGGTCGTCATGGCTTGCGTCATGGGCACCTCGTGAGGTACCCCGCCTTGATCTCTACGCCTCCTCATGAGCCAGCCTGACGAGGCCGTGCTTGAGGAAGCCTCCTGTTGTCCGCCCCGCGAGGCTTGGCCCCTCGCGAGGGTCTTGAGCTCGTGCTGTTGAAGATGGCCCACGCTGGGCCGCCCCTTGAGCCACGCCGCAGGCCACAGGCAGGCAAGTCTGTGGACCCCCGTTCCCAGAACGCCGACACACTCCGCTGGTGTTGGGCAAGTTGCCCTGCCAGGGCCCTTGCCGGGTCGTTGAGGCTGCCCTGGCAAGGGTCTTGCCGTGCCATCACGATCGTCCCAGGCAAGGATGTTGCCCGAGGTCTCATCTTCTGGTCCTTGCCTGATATTGTGTGTTAATGATGTTCACAAGGATCTGCATACCACCATGGAGGTGCCTTCCGAGCCTTGGTTCCAATGTTGTTGATGATGTTCGAAACCTCGGGCTCAAGGGTGGCACGCTCCGCTGGTGTTGGGCAAGTTGCCCCGGCAAGGCCCTTGCCGGGTCATGGAGGCTTCCCTGGCAAGGGTCTTGTCGGGGGAGTCCATCTCGCCCTCTTGCTCTTCGTGTCTCTGTCTTGGCGTTGCTTTGATTGTCTTGTGGCTCCGGCTTCCTTCCTTTGCCTTGTTAAGGGTGGCCGTGGGCGTGGCTCTTACTGCCCGTGCATAGGTAAAGGGGTACAAAGTAAAGCCCCTACTTCTGTACACCGACACAAAGGTTCAGCAGAGTCCATCGAATATTTCAGACATCCACCTAAGAATTGTGATAGCCGCCTTCCAGTCCAACATGCGCAACCGCAGGATATGTTCCAGGATGAATACTCGGCTGCCCAAGACTATGAAGGAGTTGTACACCTTGGTGGACAAGTGTGCTCGGGTGGAGGAGGGGAGGAAACTGCCCGAAGAAGAGGATTGTGTCGACATCGACTCAGAAGATGACGACGAGACCCCTAGCCAGAAGAAGAAGAATAAGAAGCATAACAAGAAGCACAAGGATAAGGTAGTGATGACTGTCGAGAGATTGGGCACGCCTAGTACCGGCAAGAAGGCTAGAGTTGACGCCCCCATCATGGACGTTGACGCGTGCGCGGACTGCCGGGAGGCTACGGCTGCCGAGAAAGCTGGAAAGGTGATGGGCCATACTGCAAGATTCATCAGACCAAGGGCCATGATCTCTAGGAGTGTCATCAAATTGAGCAGCTCGTCAAGAAGAAGAGAGTTGAGTATAAGAAGCGAGATAAGGAAAAGGGTTAGAATGGTAATGGCGGTAAGGGCCGGGGCAGCGAAGCAAATCGCCCCAGCAAGGCTCCTCTAAACCAAGGAAAACCTCCAGGGGCTGAGAGAAAGAGGATTGTGATGCTGTCAGTGATGAAGGGAATGAAGAGGGAACCAGTAAGCATGAATTCCAGAAGGCCACTGACGAACTGTGCATCGACGGGATTGTATCCTTGCACTCCTCTCACTGCCAGCTCAAACAGTGGGCGCGTGAGGTCAATGCTATGGTGACAGTGGCAGGTTCACGGAAGCCGCTCAAGTGGTCATGCATACCCATCATCTTTGATGAACAGGACCACCCCGACTGCACCACTCTGGTAGTGTGCTTGCCATTGTTTGTCTCGCCAATGATCCGCAACCTCAAGGTCACAAAGATGTTGGTTGATGGCAGGGTTGGGTTGGATCTGATTTCCCCACAAGTTTTCAGCAATCTCCAAATAGCAGAGGAAGAGCTTAAAGCCACGGGCATGTTTCAAGGAGTCAATCCCGATAGGAGTTGTAAGGGAAAGATCACGTTGCCCGTGACATTTGGAGGAGAATTGAACTACTGGACAAAAAATATTGTGTTTGATGTGGTCGACCTCCCCCTGCCGTACAATCGAATCCTTGGGCACCTGGCCCTGGCCAAGTTCATGGCGGCATCCCATTATGCCTACAACACCTTGAAGTTTCCAGGCCCGATGGGCGTCATTTCCATTCCATCAGATAAGAAAGACGCGATGATATGCGTGGATAAGATGTATCGGGAAGCTGTCGCGGCAGAGGCCGCCGAAGCTACAGTACCCGCCAAGGAATGCAAAGGAAAAAATAAGGATAGTAAGGTCTCCGGCAAGGAATCCGGGAAGCCTGCCCCTACCGAGTGCACGACACCCATTGATGACGTGTCGGAGAGTTCCAACAGCAAGAGGGCTAAGGCTACTGCAACCCATATGAAAAAGGTCTTGGCAGGGCTGGCTGGTGCTTATGGTACATTTACCATTAGTTCCACCCTCGATCTCAAATAGGAAAGTGCGCTTGTTGCCTTTCTTCGGGCGAATATCATTGTGTTTGCGTGGCAACCATCTGATATCCCCTGTGTTACCAGGGAGGTAATCGAGCACTACCTTGTTGTCTGCCCACATGCCCGACCCGTCAAACAGAAGGTGTTAAAGGAGGCCTTAGAGAAGCAGTTCATTGCCAAGGAGATTAAGAAACTTGAGGAAGCTGGTTTGGTCAGAGGAGTATTGCACCCAACATGGTTAGCAAACATAGTGGTTGTGCGCAAGGCTAATGGGAGTGGAGGTTTTGCATTGATTTCACATATTTAAACAAGGCATGCCCAAAGGACCCGTTCCCCTTGCCGCACATTGATCAGATTGTGGATTCCACTTCCAAGTGTGATCGGCTCTCTTTTCTGGATGAATATTCTAGGTACCATCAGATATTCATGTCCAAGGAAGATCTGGAGAAGACCTCATTCATCACCCCATGTGGCACATACTGCTTTGTGCACATGCCTTTTGGGTTGAAGAGTGTCGGGTCCAGTTTTGCAAGACCAATCCAAATTGGTTTCGAGCCACACTTGCACAGGGACATTGAAGCTTATATGCACAACATTGTGGTCAAGACCAATGACAAATCAACTCTCATCCAGGATTTGGAAGAAACATTTGCTAATTTGCGCAAGATCAATTTGAAGCTAAACCCGGAGAAATGTGTGTTTGGTGTTCCCTCAGGCAAGCTACTTTGTTTCTTTGTGTCCCACAACAGGATTGAGGCCAACCTAGATAAAATCGAGGCCATTGAGCAGATCCAAGCGCCCAGGACAGTTAAGGATGTGAGGCGTTTGATAGGGTGCATTGCCGTGCTTAGAAGATTCATCTCCAAATCTGCTGAGCGCACCTTGTCGTCCTTCAAATTTTTGAAGAAGGCAGGGCTTATGAAGTGGACCCCGAAAGAAGATGCATCATTGCAAGATTTGAAGACATACTTATCTTCTGTTCCCACTTTGGTTGCACCCAAACCACAAGAGCCATTGCTACTATATCTAGTAGCAACTAATGAAGTGGTCAGTGCGGCATTAGTGGCGCAGTGGGAGGTAGAGGAGACAACAACCTCAGCAGATGTCCCGACAAGGTTAGATATGGATCAGGACAAAGATAAGCACGGCAGCGGAGACAACCCTAAGGACACGGCAAGGAAGAAAGTGGTGCAGTGCCCAAAACATTGTCAGCTCCCTGTTGCAGGGTGCTAGAACCAGGTATTCTGGCGTGCAAAACTTGATTTTTGGCCTCATCATGGCCTCAAGGAAACTGTACCATGATTTCCAAGCCCATGAGATCACGGTTGTCACAGGCTTTTCGTTGCAAAGGATGCTCTGGAACCCAGAGGCTGTCGTCAGAATAGTGGAATGGGCATTGGAGTTATCCAGCTTTGCCCTGAAGTTTGAAAGCACATCAATAGTTCAGAGCAGGGCATTGGCAGAGTTTATTGTAGAATGGACACCAACCCCTGATGAGGAAGTGCTGGAAACAGTTATCCCTGCCAAGGAATCACCCCAAGAATGGATCATGTATTTTGATGGTGCCTTCTCCTTGCAAGGTGCAGGGGCCGACATGCTTCTCATTTCTCAACCTAGAGAACACTTGAAGTACATCGTCTAGATGCACTTTCCCCGGGAGGAAGCAACCAACAATACAACTGAATATGAAGGGCTCCTTGCCAGGCAGAGGTTTGCCATGGAATTGGGAATCAAGAAGCTGATCATTCGAGGAGACTCACAGCTTGTGGTGATACAAGTGAACAATGATTGCTAAAGTCCATTGATGGAGTCATATGTCGAGGAAGTGAGAATAATAGAGGAGCGCTTTCACGGGTTGCAAGTAGAGCATGTTCCCCGTGCGGAAAATAGCATAGCTGATCACCTGTTAAAGTGCGTTGCACAGAAGCTTCCTATGGAAACATGAACTTTTGTTCTCCATCTTACTCAACCCTCCGTATCCCCGACCACAATGGCCCAAAAGAGGAGGAAATTGTACTCCGGTAAGCCTCTCCCGATAGAGCCTCCCGGGGCTCCTGGCAGGGACCCTGATGGAAACAACTACTCTTTGACTGCCGGGTCGCACCGTCCTGCTAGGCCACTAGTCCAAGTGGTCGCGAGATGCACCACCACGAATGAGGAGGTGCCGCTAGTCCTCGTTGCCGAGCCTCAGGATCCCACTTGGGCAAGGCACATAGTTCATTTCCTCCAAACAAGAGAACTTCCTAAAAAGCAAGATGAAGCGGAAAGCATAGTCCGGAGGGCCAGTACTCACTAGTTTGTCGATGACACTCTGTACAGAAGGAGGGCCAACAGTGTGAAATTGAAGTGCATTTGCTAGGATAAGGACAAGGAACTGCTGGCGAAAATACACAAATGCATGTGCGGCTCCCACATTGGATCAAGGGCTTTAGTTGGGAAAGCATTCCGGCAAGGATTCTATGGGCCCAGCACCCTCCAAGATGCAGTTGATCTAGTCATCAAGTGTGAATCATGTCACTTCCATTCCAAGAACATCCATCTGCCAGCCTAAGCACTTCAGACAATCCCCTTGTCATGGCCGTTTTCGGTATGGGGTATCGATATCCTCGGCCCTTCACCTCGAGCTGCTGAGGGCTTTGGATTATTGTTCCCTGCAATCGACAAGATTACATAGTTACCGGAAGTAGCTGCCGTGAGGAAGGTGACTGCTCAGTCAGCTATCAAGTTCTTCAAAGATTTGGTGTGCCTCTTTGGAGTTCCTCCCGGATCATCACTAACAACGGCACCCAATTCATGAGCCGCGCCTTCATGCAATATGTTCATGCCCTCGGAAGCAAGGTCTCATTTGCCTCTGTTGTACATCCCAGATGCAATGGACAAGCTGAGAGGGTGAACGATGAAGTGTTGTGGGGCCTCAAGACAAGAACATTTGATAAGCTGGTGAAGTGCGGCAGGAAATGGATCAATGAGCTGCCAGTGGTCCTCTGGTCCATCAGAACGATACAAAATCGGGCTACCGGGCAGACTCTCCACACTAAACTCATTTATAGGTCACCTCGAGTACTTGCCTATGATAAAGTAGCGCAAGAACAACACCGGCGTGATGACATTGTGCTTCTCGAGGAGAACCGTCTCCGTGCTGCTACCCGTGATGCACACTATCATTGCCACAGGGTTCACGCCCGCTGTTTTGAGGAAGGTGACCTTGTCCTTAGGTGCGTTCAGTCCGCCAAGGGAGCAAACAAGTTATCACCAAAGTGGGAAGGCCCTTGCCGTGTAGTACGAGTCACCGGACCTGGCATAGTCCATTTGGAGACCGGAGATGGCATTCAATTCCAAAACTCATGGAATATTGAGCATCTCTGCAAGTTCTACACATAAGCCGCGGCTGTCGGATCTTGCCCGACAGCCACCCATTTGTATAGGCCTTGGCCCAGTTGCATGTAACCCATGTAAAAAGCCAGGCACTGACCCTAAGCAACAAGTAAATAAATGAAGCGTTGGGGCCCCCCGACAAGTGCATGCATGCATAAGCATATCATGAGCATTGCCTGTTCATGTAGATAAGATCGCATCTGGCATGATCTTCATATGCATAAATTATAGGCTCCTACCGCGGACTAAATTTCAAAGAGGAGATGAGAAGACAAGCTAGCACTTGGGTCTTCGGCAAGCTAAATAGATAAGTTCATCCTCGTATCCATATGTGTTATGTAAGTAAAGGTTTGTGCATAAGAAAACCCTCCTACCCTTTGAAACTTAGGTGCTGCCACCCTTCGACTCGAACGTTGCTTCGGTCAGGGTGGTCGCACTGGCCTTTGATGGATAAGGCATGGTAGGGGGCTGGTTTCGCTCTATAGTTTCTGCCCGGTAGGGCTACTACCTAGCAACAAAATAGAGCGTACCAACAAGATAGCCTACCGGGGGAACTAATTTATTTAAAATATAGAGGCATCCCACCTCTGCATGGTCATACACATGCGCGAGTCCCCGGCAAGGTTCATCTTTCTCATTGATATGCAGATCAAACAAGTACAAACCTTATAGACACACACATCGATTCGAGAGATTACATTGTTTGAACTAAAATTTGGTGAAAAAAGATAAGTACCCCGTGTACTACTTTCCCTATCCTTCTTACCCACGGTACTATGGTGGGAAGAGAAGAGTACAGGAGAAGTGCCCAAGCGGGAGCCCACCTTGGTCTCGTCATAGCTTGCCGGGCGCAGCCTGACAAGATCGGGAGTGGCGAGGCTGCGAATAAGGGGAGGCGGAAGGATCAACTCGGCGGTGCCCTGGTCACCAACTCCAGGGCCAGTTAGAAACCCCAGCACAGGCACCAGCAGAAAGGACCATCGGGGCTTGACTAGAAGTCCGCTGGAGGAGGCGAAGACACCAAGAGGGCGACCCTTTCCCTGCAACTGGGAGGCCGGTGATGACGTTGCCGGGAGAGGAAGGGGAGAAGCGGAAAGACGAGGCAGATGCCGGTACGAGAGGAATGCGTCGGCGCGATCGTACTCTGACCTGACGGCCGGTCTCTTGCCTTTTCCGTCTTTCGTTGCTTCATCTTGATCAACACCGCTCCAGAGAAGTGCCGACCTCTCGGTCCGGCACTTCCCCCAGGGAGACGGCGGAAGACAGCAGCAGCCAGGGTGCCCAAGGTGCGCCCCTCCCCACCTCAGTGGGAATGAAGGCGCCCTCCTCATTGACATCAACCCTAGTTTCAAGGAGAAGGCAGTACAAGGATTTCTAACGATCCCAGGCCCTACGCCTTTGACTCAGACCAGACTCACTCCTCTAGCATCAGCATGGATACTTGGCATCATCAACTCCAAGCTAGGGCTCGGGGCCTACCCCCGGGATATCCCTATTAGCATACCATAGAGGAAGCAGAGTATGAAGGGAGAAAGGGGCGTGGACGAATTCCTCCATCCCTCCCCCGCTCCTCCTTTTATAGGCAAGTTGGGGGCTAGGGCATGATTCCCCGAGGGGTAACCACCGCCCTCCTCCACCAATCCTAGAAGACTGGGCCTCTACCTTAATGCTCTTCCACGCCACGCACCTCCATTACCTACTCCACTCAATGCATGCGACATACGTGGGTGAGGATAAGGGCGTGGTGATAAGAGTGAATTGGAACTTACCCTCCCGTGCGCTAAAGTCATTCACGGGCCATTACAAGGATGGCTCCACCAAGATTGGCATTACACGACGTGCGGGGAAACTGGGAACTGATTAGAATTCAAGTTGAGGGAGGAGCGAAGAAGGTGGAGCTACCCTTTGCGCTCCTGCCTATGCACTGATTAGGGCCTACCCCGATGATGCCCAGCGGCACGTTCGTGACAAGCCCGGGGGCTCCCGTTGGTACAACCCACCCTGGGTCTGTTGCCCAGACTATGCAGAGGCTCAATGGAAAGATTACAGTGCCAAGGTCGGACCAAGCAAGGAGGATCGAGTCCTTTGGAAGATTCAAGTATATATCAAGAAGGACAAGAGGAGCCAGGGAAGCAAGATAATGCCAAGAAAAGAACCACCCTTGTTGGGCAGGCTACCCTGGCGGGGTTGGGTTTTGCACCAGAAGCATACTTCTAGATCGTCCCAGTAGTCCCTGCCGGGACTTGTGGAGGCAAACTATGCCACCAGTCTACCTCACGAGCGATGCAAGTCATAGGTCAGTGCGGTGTCAAGCCCAAGATGACTAAGTGGCTACTTTTCCCCACATGGCAGCCACTTTCTACAGCAACAACTCCATATGACACATGTCCTGGGATGTATCAAGCAAGTTGGCGCGAAGCTGGCAAAATAGCCCGGCAAGGGTTGTCGGGCATGCTATGATGTGACACTTAATGCGCCCTGTCAGCCTGCTAATAGCACTGTTTGCTATCTAATCAGTATGCAAAGACTGATTTTCCACTGTGGTAACCCCTTGATCTATAAAAGGAGACCCATGGCAAACGCAAAAAGGGTTCGGTCCGCTAGGTTTCCAAACTTAGGCCCTCACGTACCCATACGCATGTAGCCACTTCGTCCGGGGCAACCCTGCAGGGCAAAATGCATTGCACCCACCACCACCTTTTCCACCATCAATCCACCAAAGCAGGAGTAGGGTTTTATGCCTCATAGTGCCCCGAACCTGGGTAAAATTGCTTATGTAATCCCTGCCGCATAACGTGATGCTTCTATGATCTTTGTGCAACGTGCCCATCCCCCCGCAGAACCAAAAGGGGCTCGTAGCCCCATAGGCGGTCGTGGTTTCCCGTGACAAGTGACAAAAGAATAAACTAAAAGATATGATTGCAAGATCTAAAGATATACCTTCAAGAACTCACCTCCCCGACAACGGCACCAGAAAAGAGCTTGATGTCTACTATGCAAGCTTCTTCTTGTAGACTTGTGATCGGCCTCCAAGCGCAGAGTTTTGTAGGACAATAGGAAATTCCCTCAAGTGGATGACCTAAGGTTTATCAATCTGTGGGAGGTGTAGGATGAATATGGTCTCTCTCAAACAACCCAGCAACCAAATAACAAAGAGTCTCTTGTGTCCGCAACACACCGAATACAATGGTAAATTGAATAGGTGCACTAGTTAGGCAAAGAGATGGTAATACAAGCGTAATATGGATGGTATGTATAGGTTTTTGTAATCTGAAAATATAAAAACACCAAGTTAGTATGTACCAAAAGTGACCAAAAACGTATTCCAATGCTTGGAAACAAGGCCTAGGGTTCATACTTTCACTAGTGCAAGTTCTCTCAACAATGACAACATAATTAGATCGTATGAAAATCCATCAACGTGCGACAAAATTCACTACAAAGTTCGTATCGCGGAGAACATAAGATGAAATTGCTTGTAGGTTACAAAACCTCCTCAAAGTTATTCTTTCCGATCAATCTATTGAGCTATTCCTTTAAGTGTCGCAAACAACCCTAGAGTTCACGGTAAAATAACACCATATGACACACATCAGTCAACCCTAATTAATGTCACCTAGATACTCCAATGAACACAGGTATCCGTGGGTCAATTGTACAAACAACTTCAGATTCATAATATTCAATCCAACACAAAAAACCTCAAAGAGTGCCCCAAGATTCCTGTCGGAGAAACAAGGACGAAAACGTGCATCAACCCCTACGCATAGATTACTCCAATGTCACCTCGGGAATCCGCGAGTTGAGTGCCAAAACATAGATCAAGTGAATCAATAGGACACCCCATTGTCACCATGGGTATGCCACACAAGACATATATCAAGTGTTCTCAAATCCATATAAGTATTCAATCTGATAATAGTGAAACCTCAAAGGTAAAACTCAATTCATCAAAAGAAGGTAGAGGGGGAGAAACACCATATGATCCAACTATGGTAACAAATCTCACGGTACATCAAGATCGTGCCAAATCAAGAACACGAGAGAGAGAGAGAGATCAAACACATAGCTACTTTTTTATTTTTGATCGTCTTATTTCTCGGTGAGGGCGCGCTAGCTCACCCACTTGGTGTAGTCCCCAAGTTTCGGGCCGGCTGCTGAGCAGGCGGTCCGGAACTTTAACTTGCGAGCACTAAGTGCTAACCCCGTCTGACATCCCTATTGCAGGATTACCACAACCTTCGCGCAGCCACCTTCAACTACGGAGTCCGGGAGCTGGAGAAGCAGACCGCCAACTTGTTAGAGAGCCAGAGTAAGTCTTGGCTTTCTTTCTCTGCGAGGGCGCGCTGGTGCACCCGCGTGCTATAGTCCCCGAGATTCGGGCCGACTGCTGAGCAGTTGGGCCGGATCTCCCCAGCAACTGTATTTCTTTGGTTGATCATTGATAACTTCTTTCTCTGCGGGGGCGCGATATGGCTCCCCCGGGCTGTAGTCCCCGAGATTCGGGCCGACTGCTGAGCATTCAGGTCGGATCTCCCCGGCAACTGCATCCCTTCCTTGTTGAGTGTTGACGCCTTTTTCTCTTTTTGTAGAGGCCAACGCCACCTTGCCGCAGTAGCTGGGTGAAGCCAACACCGTGTTGCGCGCCAAGGAGGCAAAGTGCAGTAAGCTGGCTGAGGAGCGTGACCGACTGGTCGCGCAACTGGCGGAGCTGATGGAGCTTCTCAAGACGGCTCAGAAGGAGGCGGGGACGAAGGAGACCGACCTCCTCGCTGAGTTGGAGACCGAGCGCTCCGCCTGGGCCGACAAGGAGGCACAGCTCACTGCCGGCTTCGGTAGCATCGAGGACATGGTCGACAGTGAGCTTCTTCTTTTTTCTTTCTTTGAGTCGCTGGCCTCTATTCAGGCCGACTACTAGCTTCTAACCTCTGGCTTCCTTGCCCTTTACCCGAACAGACTTCTTCCCAGGCCACTCCGTCACTGCGAGCCAGGGCATTGAGGCTTATCGCCAGGAGCGGAGGGCAGAAGGCGTGCAGATTGCCGCCGACGCTCCTCGGACCCTTAACTAACAGCTTCTCAGCATCCAGGCCCGCCTTCGGCCGGCTCACCAGATGTTGCGCTGTCTTCAACGCATCAGGGCCCAGGCGATCTCTGCCCTTTAGCCAGGCGTGCCGGCTCCGCACACTCCCACTCGGACTGCCAACTGGCTGGAGGTGGCGGCCGGCCGCCTGGAAGCCTGTAAGGGCTCCTCAGCCCGGGCTGGAGCATGCCGGGGTCTGCAATTCGTCAAGACGTGGTACCCTAGCCTAGATCTAGCCCAGCTGACCATGTTTCGGCTGGAGGCGCAGGAGGATCTGGTGGCTGGGGAGGGCAACCTTGTCAAGAGGGCGGCGGCGATTGCTGACTACACTGACACTAGCGTCTTCGTCCCGGAGCTGGTTGACGATGGCGCAGAGGCACTACCGGAGTGGTTCGGCCTGAATTTGGAGGACAGCGAGGACTGGACCGAGGAGATTGATTCCAGCTACGAAGGGGAAGACGTGGAGGACGCGCCGGATGTCGGAGCGGACAGCCAGCCTCATCCTGATTACGCCCACGAGCAATGATCCATGCTCAAGCATGCTGACTGCTGCTGGAGGCGACCAGGCGGAGAGCGACCAGCCGTCCGCTCCACCAACTGACGCCACCGACTCTGCCGTCCAGTAGTCCGCTGCTCCAACCAGCGCCATCGACTCTGCCATCCGGCCGGAACCCTCTGCTGCTCCAACCGGTGCCGCCGACTCCACCGTCCAGCCGGAACCCTCTGCTGCTCCTTAGGTTGTTGCTTTTATTTTCCCTGCTTATCGGTCTCGACAAACTTTGGTTAAATTTGCACAATTCCACCCGCGGGTTGTATATCAAACTCTGTTGAATGCTGGCCAATGGGCCTTTTGTTATGTAAATATCCTTTGTCAAAAATTGTGCTTTATTTGCCGAGTTCTATGTTTTCTTGCTCTCTGCTCCTTGTTTTTTTTCCTTTGCCGCCCACCCTTGGCTACCCTCTTGCCAGCCAAACAGCCGCTCTGCGGACTGCGGCTGGGTCGAGTACTTAGCTATTTACGGGAGGGCAAGTACTTAGCCATTTCGAGTGTTGGCAAGGTAAGTAGAAACCGGCCGACCGGGTGCTCGGTAGCCGGTCGAAGACGCGGGATGCCGGCCCCGGCTATGTGCGCATTTTTCCTTAGCCAATTTTCGTGTGGGCACCGCTTTGCAACCCCTCTCCACCATACAGTCACTCTGCAAGCTGCAGCTTCTGATAGGTGAAGTTTTTTGGTGCCGATACACTACTTGTCCGACTGCAGGAAACGGCACACAGTAGAAGGCGGTGAGCCTCCGGGCCGACTGGTCGAACCCGGTGCCAGGCAGAATAATAAAACAACACATTCATAGGCATAATACTTATCATATAGATAAAAGAGGGTAGTCCTCGAGCTCTTCTCGGCGGACCCGGAGTCTTCGAACTTAATACAAAAGGTAGTGTGATACATACTGCTTTTCACTTTAAAATCTTCTGAGGAGGTTTGCGTTCCATCGCCTCTCTGTCTCCTTGCCTGAGTCATCTCTTTTGCGTACTCTGGGCTTCCGAGCATCGATCAGGTAGTAGGAACCGTTTCCCAGCACTTTGCTGACGATGAAAGGGCTTTCCCAAGGTGTCGAGAGCTTGTGCTGGTCGGCTGTTCGCTGTATTAGCCGGAGCATAAGGTCTCCCTCTTGGAAGGGTCTTGGCTTGACCTTGCGATTGTAGTATTGGCGCAGACTCTGCTGGTAGATTGCGTACCCGCTGAGTGCCAACAGCCGGCTCTCCTCCAGCAGATCAATGATGTCCTCTTGTGCTTCTTTGGCCTCCGCCTCGGTGTACATGGTGATTCATGAGGAGTCAAATTCTATGTCCGTCGGGATGACGTCTTCGACGCTGTAGACGAGGAAGAAGGGCGTGAAGCCGGTTGACTTGTTTGGAGTTGTGCACAGGCTCTAGAGGACGTCCGGTAGCTCATCGACCCAGCAGCCGGCCGAACGCTCTAGAGGCTCGACCAGTCAGGGCTTGATGCCGGACAAAATGAGGTCGTTTGCTTGCTCCACTTGGCCGTTTGACTGCGGGTGGGCAATGGACACTAAGTCTAGTCGGATGGCCTACGTCGCGCAGAAACGAGCCAAGGCTCCTTTGGCGAAGTTTGTGCCATTGTCGATGATGATGTTGTGTGGTATGCCATACCGAGTGGTGATGCCGGCGACGAAAGTCACGACAGTCAGCCCATTCAGCTTCTTGATCGGCTTTGCTTCTATCCACTTGGTGAACTTGTCCACAACGACAAGCAAATGAGTCATGCCACCACGAGCCGTCTTGAATGGCCCCACCATGTCCAGCTCCCAGACGGCAAAGGGCCAGGCAATGCTAATTGTCTTGAGCGTAGAAGCCGGCAAGTGTGGCTTGGAGCGAAACTTTTGGCACCCTTTACACTTCTAGACCAACTCTTTGGCGTCTTCTAGAGCAGTCAGCCAGAAGAAACCATGGCGGAAAGCTTTGGCAACAAGTGATCTTGAAGCCGCGTGGTGACCACTTTCCCCTTGGTGGATATCCTTGAGGATTGCTTGGCCCTGTTCCGGCTCCACGCAGCGCTGGTACACACCAGTGACACTGCGCTGCACCAGTTCTTTGTTGACAATGGTGTATGCTGCTGCCCGTCGTTGCACTTGGCGGGCTAGGATCTCATCAATCGGCAGTTCTTTGTTCACTAGAAAGTTGAGGATGGGATGAGCCCTTCAACGTGCTGCTATTTCTTCGACTGCCACAATTGCAACTTGTACAAGGGCGGTTGGGCTGGGAGGCGGCGGGTTGGAGTTGGCTGCCACCTGTTGAGTTGGAGAAGTCCCCGAGCTGACAGCTGTAGTCCCCGGGACAGGTTCTGAACTCCCCTGGTCAGGTGCGACTGCCGCAGTCCCCGGGCCGCCTGCCGAAGTCCTCGCACCGGCTTCTGGGGCCCTCAAGTCGGATCTGACTGCTTCAGGAGGGGCCGATACAAAGATGGAGTCTGATTCTGGCAACGGCTTGACAGACGGCTTGAGGAGGCGTTGCAGAGCCACGCCGGCTGGTATTTGTTGCCGGGTTGAGCCGATCCGTGCCAGGGCATCTGCCTGCTCGTTGTCATTTCTTGGCACATGGAGGAACTCACACCCGTCAAAGTACCATTGACTTGCTACACGAGGAAGCAGTAGCTTCCATATTTGCATCCTTGGCATCCCAGTCGCCTAACAACTGCTGGGCCACCAAGTCGGAGTCACAATAGCACAGGATCCGGTGAATGCCGAGTTACTTGGGAAGCCAGAGCCCGTGTATGAGTGCTTTGTATTCAGCTATGTTGTTGGAGGCGGCAAAGTCGATTTGTAGCACATATCTGATCTTGTCACCTTTGGGAGAGGTGAGGACGATGCCGGCTCCCAGACCGGTGCGCATCTTTGAACCATCAAAGTGCATCCGCCAATGGGTGGAGTCTGGCGCTGGCGGCAGGTACTGTGTCTCGGCCCAGTCGACGAGGAAGTTGGCCAGCGCTTGTGACTTGATGGCGGTGCGAGGCAAGTAGTAGATGGTGTAGGGGGGCAGATCTATGGCCCATTTGGCCACTCGGCCTGAAGCATCTCGGCTTCCAATGATCTCAGCAAGCGGAGCAGTGCACACAACAGTAATTGGGTGCTCTGAAAAGTAGGGCTTCAGCTTCTTGGCGGCAAAGTGCACACCTTAGCACAATTTCTGATAGTGGGGGTAGTTCTGCTTGGAGGCAGACAACACTTCACTGAGGTAATACACCGGCCTATGGACTGGCAGTGCTCTTCCCTCCTTGTGCTCCACCACTATGACCGTGCTGACCAACCGACTGGTGGCGGCGATGTAGAGGAGCATGGGTTGTTTATCAGTCGGGGCCGCCAAGATAGGCGGAGTGGTCAATATCTTCTTGAGCTAGAGGAAAGCTTCCTCCGCCTTGTCGTTCCACTTGAAAAAAGTTGTTTCTTCATTAGTTGGTACAGGGGAGAGCCTTCTCGCCCCGCCGACTGATGAAACGACTGATGGATGCCAGGCAGCCGGTAAATTTCTGCACGTCCAGCAGTCGGGTGGGCACCTCCATCTTCTCGATGGCCTTTATCTTCACAGGGTTGCACTCTATGCCGCTCTGAGACCAGGAATGTCATGCCCAATATGCGATACTATCCTAAAGAGAATCGAAGGTCCCACCAAGGATAGAACCACATATTGATACACTTTTGCAAGGTGGATATCATTACATCAACATTACATAATAGATGGGGATACATACAAAAGGCATACAATGCTACACGAATACAATATCATCTTACATAAGAGCACCATCCGACTACGGATGAAACACAAACAGAAACTCAAACGACATCCACCCTGCTAGCCCAGGCTGCCGACCTAGAACCTATCCCCTGATCGAAGAAGCAGAAGATGAACTCCAAAACAAGCAAGCATCGCTCTCGCATCATGATCATCGCATAACCTGCACCTGTAACTGTTGTTGTAGTAATTTGTGAGCCATGAGGACTCAGCAATCCCATTACCATGGGTATCAAGACTAGCAAAGCTTAATGGGTAAGGAAGGGGTAAAGTGGTGAGGTTGCGCCAGCGACAAAGCATGATAAGGTGGCTAACATACGCAAATAAGAGCGAGAAGAGAAGCAATCGGAATGGTCGAGAAGCTAGAAGTGATCAAGAAGTGATCCTGAAACTACTTACGTTCATACATAACCTAAAACCGTGTTCACTTCCCGAACTCCGCCAAAAAGAGACCATCACGGCTACACACGCGGTTGATGCATTTTAATTCGAATCTGGTGTCAAGTTCTCTACAACCGGACATTAACAAATTCCCATCTGCCACATAACCACGGGCACGACTCTCGAAAGTTTATACTCTGCACAGGTGTCCCAACTTAGCCCATCACAAGCTCTCACGGTCAACGAAGAATATTCCTTCTCCCATGAAGACCCGATTAGTCTCGGAATCCTGGTTTACAAGACATTTCGACAATGGTAAAACAAGACCAGCAAAGCCGCCCGATGTGCCAACCATCCCGATAGGAGCTGCACATATCTTGTTCTCATGGAAACACCGGATGAGACTAGCTACGAGTAAAACCAGCCCTCAAGTTTCCCTGAGGCGGCCCCGCAGGCAGCTCGGTTCGGACCAGCACTTAGAGAAGCACTGGCCCGGGGGGGCTAAAATAAAGATGACCCTCGGGAGCGCGACTCCTAAGGGAAAAGTATAGGTGGTGGTTAGGCAAATGGTAAAACCAAGGTTGGGCATTGCTGGAGGAGTTTTATTCAAAGCGAACTGTCAAGGGAGTCCCATAAATTACCCAACCGCGTAAGGAACGCAAAATCAAGGAACATAACACCGGTATGACGGAAACTAGGGCGGCAAGAGTGGAACAAAACACCAGACATAAGGCCGAGTCTTCCACCCTTTACCA
The DNA here is from genome assembly GCF_018294505.1 of Triticum aestivum. Lineage (NCBI taxonomy): Eukaryota > Viridiplantae > Streptophyta > Magnoliopsida > Poales > Poaceae > Triticum > Triticum aestivum. The sequence goes on along the minus strand of NC_057804.1, from coordinate 232,305,689 downwards.
AGTATATAGATGCATTAATTAAATAAGAGATATTGTGATATCCCAACAAAAATCCTGTCCACCATGGAGCAATCTTCAACTTCACCTGCAACTAGCAATGCTATAAGAGGGGCTGAGCAAAGCGGTAACATAGCCAAGCAATGGTTTGCTAGGAAGGGTGAAAAAGGTTAGAGGCTGACATGGCAATTTGGGAGGCTTGATAAGCAAGTGGTAGGTAACGTGGCATAGCGATAGAACGAAGCAACTAGCATAGCAATGATAGTAATGAGATCCAAGGTGACGGTCATCTAGCCTGAAAACCCACAAGGCAGAAGAACGACTCCATGAAGAAGATGAACGGATGAAGCCGAACCAAGCATAGACGAACGATTCCTCACGATCGCAACGAAACAGGAACTATCGAGAAGAAGCACACAACATGGTAAACACACCACACATATACATGACATTATGTCCAACCAAGTATGATGCAAGACAAGGGTACATGAAGCTACTCATGGCAAGAGATGGTGCATACAAGAACAACACATCAAAGCAAGGTTAAATGAGGCCGGAAACAACATATAACAATTCCGGTAAGTCCTCATATGCAAATTTTGAAATTGGTCCAGAACTGAATAAACCTTATGTTCAAGTTGTTAAACAGAAAGTTAAGATGCACCAAGATGATCTACACAATATTCTAGTCAAGTTACATATAAAGTTCATTTAATTTGGAGCTATGGCCTAGAAGATATGAGCAAAACAAGTTAAACATGGCATTGATGCAAAATGCATACAAACATCAAACAAACACTCTCAAAACATGGATGCAACATGATAATTTGAAACTTCATGCAAAATCAAGAAAGTTTCATATAGAGAACACTCAAAATGGAGCAACGCTTCAACACATACACATGAAACAAGTTTAAAGGACAAGCTATCCAAAACCGCAACTAGGCATCTAGCAAGCATCAAAACAATATGCTACAACATCTCAACGTGAAAATAAAAGGCATGGGCATGAAGTACAAGTAAAGCATGACAAAACATAAACACTGAGCTATCTCCACAAAACACTATAACATGCTCAAAAGGACATGGCAAGATGGCAAATAATAACAGTTTGACAGACGACAGAAATCACTGTGCATGGAAGAAATAACATCAAGTTGCAATGTTTAGAGCTATCAAACAACATGCTACATGAACTTATCATGGCAAACAAAGCTAGGGCATGCTAATAATAAAGACAAAGAACAAAACTCCCTTAATGAACTTATTCCAAAGATCAACAGAAAAAATGGTAGCATCCATGCAAACATGGCAAGTGATATGACAGATTCAAACATGGCAAGAACAACGATAAGTAGGCCTGTTAGAGAGCTTGTACCACTCACCATAGAGCAACACATGGCACGACAAGGTGACCAACAGTAAGATTACATAATTATGAAGCTGAACATGGAAATAGCATGGTCATAGGGTACATGGATCACTAGTAAAACACATGTCAAAACTGAACTTCATGTTAACAGGCTGACAACAACATTATTTAGCAACTTGAGAGCAATATTACAACAAGCTACCACAGGCTATAAATGCAACCAGGGGCGTGGATGGATAGAGCATGACATGTATAACAAAACATCCTTAGTGAACATCTCCACATTATGCAAAGAATGACTTGTAGCAGCAGGTTTACATAGCATCATGATATAACAGTTTCAGACTAGCAAAACAGTAACAACAAGTACCCTACTTCACGAGCTTGATGCACTCACTAAAAGACTCACAAAAATACATGGGTTGCACCACTGTAAAGATGGCATGTTGTAGCTCAAAACTCATGTAGACATCAAGCTCATAGGATGCACACACAAAATGCAATGAAAAAGACAAATCATCAAGTTCTGTTAACAGACAGCAGTTACCACCATATAGCACTCTTGCAACGATAATAATGGCATAAATATGGAATCAAACAAGCATGGCACAATGGTACAAAATGACGAGCATCCCAGTTATCAGTCTATACTTGCAGAATTCTATCGTTTATTGAGCACGTATATTTTTTTTTCAGGTCGAGCAAGTTACAACTCGGCTGTAGACTGCCCAGGGTTGGTTTTGTTTTTCACACGCCCAACCCATGAAGACAACGGGGCAGAAAGATCCAGCAGGTATCTACTAGCCTCTGGCCCGCCAGCGTTAGTTATATTTTGTCTTACAACATCCGCAGGCAGTTTTTTTACTGAATCAAACACAAAGCCTAGTTCCATTTTCCTCTTGAAACTCATGTCCTACATCCGTTTTCTAATCTCTACCTATAGTTTTACTAGTTCATATACACGTATCATTATATTGAAAACACATAAAATTCCCTTTTCATATTTACATCCTTATTTTGTCAGAAGCCTACGAATCCTCGTATTCAATCCACCCTAGAGGTACAAAAATGTATGAAAACCTTTGACAAATATTCTGGTGGGATGGGATGAAGAAAGACATCGCTTATTTCGTAGCCTGTTGCGACATATGCAACAAAGTAAAGGCAGAACATCAGAAACTAGCCGGACTTCTGCAACCACTGCCAGTATCACAATGGAAATGGGACGATGTCTATATGGATTTCATCACAGGACTACCGAAGACCCGACGGGGCAATACTGAGATCTGGGTCATAGTGGATACATAACCAAGGTGGCCAACTTCCTCCCAATCAAAACTTCGTACCGAGCCGATGAGCTTGCATGACTGTATGTGTCTAGAATTGTCAGTCTGCATGGAGTTCCCTGAACCATCACTTCTGACCGAGGTTCTCTTTTCACCTCCGCTTTTTGGTCCCGTCTCCATCAGGACCTCGAAATAGAGTTGAAATATAGTACCGCTTATCATCCTCAGACGGATGGGCAGACAGAAAGAGTAAACCAGATACTCGAAGATATGCTTCGAGCCTGTGTTTTGGCCCAAGGACCATAATGGGAAGATTGCTTGCCGTACGCCGAGTTCTCGTATAACAATGGGTTCCAGACCAGTTTAAAAATGTCACCATATGAAGCTTTGTATGGCCGTAAGTGCCGCACTCCATTAAATTGGTCTCAAACCGGAGATAGCCGTATTTCGGGACAGACCTCGTGCTGGAATCCAAAAAGCAAGTCAAGGAGATCTGAGACAGATTACAATTGGCAAAATCACGACAAAAAAGTTATTATGATGCCAAGCACCGACCGATCAGCTTTGAACCCGAAGAACATGTCTACCTTTGAGTCACGCCTATGAAAGGAATCAAAAGGTTTCAAACCTGTGGAAAATTGGCACCTAGGTTTATTAGTCCGTTTCCCGTTATGACACGGGTAGGTGCTGTGGCATATCAGTTGGAGTTGCCCCCTCAACTATCAGACATGCACAACATGTTCCATGTTTCACAACTACGACGGTGCATATCACCGCTCGAGAAAAAGACCGATTTGACAGAGATAGAGCTAGCAAAGGACTTGACCAATGAAGAAAGGCCAGTGAAAATTTTGGATCAGATGGAAAGGGTCACTCGCAGTAAGTCACGAAAGTTTTACAAGGTCCAATGGATGCATCATACCGAATCAGAATCAACCTGGGAATCAGAAGAATTTCTATGGGCATGCTATCTAGAATGGTTTTCTCAAGCAACCGAATCTCGGTGACGAGATTCATTCTAAGTGGGGCAGGTTCGTGACAGCCTGGTTTTTGCCCTCTTTTCTTTGCTTGATTTTTAGTTGAGTTGGTTTTGAATTTGGAGTTTTGAATCATTTCATTTGGACTTAACAACTTGGGTACCCCTTGATTTTCACCCAAGTGTTCCCTCTCCTCCTCAAAACCATCATTTCACCCTTGGCCAACCCAATAATATTGCTTGGAATATTTTTCTTAAATGAAAATATCCATTTTGACATCCAAAACCGTAGCTAAACCTTTGAGCTCCAAAGCAACCCTAATATTTCCTGCCCCAAAAATCCTGAGAAAAATCCCAATTATTCTTTGGACCCTAGGGCACCTTTCTGAGTAATAATATTTCACTACTCTTTGCAATATTTTGGCTACAGAAAATAAAGTCACTTATGGGCTGAAATGGTAGTTTCTACAACAACTACCTTTTTACTAGCTCCATTGTAGCAGGTTTTCCCTGAGCTTATTTACCTTATTAAGAGATAGTAAAACCCCAAAGCTCAGCCCTTGAATTCCTGTGGTTTGACCACAGTAACTCCCCAAAGTTTCTGTCCAGTAACTTGACAACAGCACCATTTTACTTCTACTGCACCTGGAACCAAACCAAGCCGTGGTAAGACCTCAGTTTACTAAGCGCTACACGCCAGACATCCATGTTAGTGCGTAGGTGGCCTGATGTCACGGTCCACGCGGTGGCCGCGTTCGTCCGAGCGTGCTGGCATGCAATCCGCGCGCTCTACGCGTCGCCAGCGCCTCTGTTGAGCGCGTGCTAGCTGCTCGGCCGGCCAGAGCGTGCCACCCCTCGCCACCATCCTCGTCTCCACCTCCATAACTCCACCCTGCCGCTCGCCGACGTAGGAGCTCGCCGCAGCGAGCACGGGCACGGTCCGGCCAACGGCCCAGTGCGCGCGCACTGTGTTCATCTCTTTCCCCCTCGCTCCTGTGCTCGTCCACGCCAGCGTACAGTGGTTGCGTGACCTCCGTCGCCTTATCCGTCGCTCTCTGGCACCGTTCGTCACCGGCGCCGGGGACATGTGTCCTCCGGCGGAGTCTGAGCCCTCCTCGCCACCCCGCCTATAAAAGTAGCCCCTCCGCAGCCTCCTGGAGCATCTCAACCACTCCCACTCCCTCCTAGAGCCATTAGAAGCAGCAGCCCGGCCGGGCAGGCCGCGGGCTGCCGTCCCTGAGCCGATCTCACCGGTGATCCCCTCTGGATTGTTCTCGCAGCTCCGGCCCCTCCCAAGCCAAGGCGACCCCGCCAAGGCCTCCGCCTCTCCTCCGTGAAGCCAACTCACCTAGCCGGAGCCCCTGGAGCCGCCCCAAGCCGCCGTTTTCTTCAACTCTGGCAACCTTCGCCCTCTGTCGCTGCTGGAGAGGTCAAATCCGACGACGTCTGGCCACTGTTGGCTATCCTACGGGTACGGGCAAGTGCGCAATCGTCTTCTCCGTCGATCCCTCCCTCTTGTTCGCCTCCAAGAAGCCTCACCGCCGGCGTGAGCTCCGGTGAAGCGCTGCCTCCCTCTGTTTCTCTTCCCCTGCCGCTGGCCTGACTAGCAGGGCCCGCTAGTCAGCCACTCATTACGCGCACGAAGCGGTATGAGTGGTGGCGCCCCGGGAGATTACGCTTTCAACGTCACCCCCCTCTGTTTATTATTTCAAATTCATTTAAATTCCAGGAAACTTCAAATGAATTGATTCTTTTTGCATTGTGTTCTGTGTCCAAAAATCTAACAACACCCAAGAGATGGGATTTTTCCTTGCTGTCTAGATTTTCTGGTAATTTTCAGAAGGTTTCTTGATATTTTCTTTTGGTGATTTTTAATATTTTCAGAAGAACCAGCTTGTCTTGAGGATCACCAGGAGCTTCGTGAACCTCATCAGCACTAAGGCAAGCCACAGTAACATAGAGTTGGATATTTAGTCTTGAGGATCACCAGGAGCTTCGTGATCATAGAGTTGGATATTTAGTTTAAATTTTTTTTGCATGATTAAAAGAGATGAAATTGCTAGTAATGATTCTGGTATAAGTGATGTGTGATCTTAACCAGAGTAGTAGAATGAGCTGATGATGGCTCCGCAGGAGCGTGGTTGATTCAGTTAATCACATGGTGATGTGGTGCATATGTTAAGTGATGTATAGCACGGTATTGTGACACCGGTTATTTTTTTCACATTTAGTTGAACCTGATTAATAACTCAACTTGAACATGTTGTTGACCGGGTCATGGTGCCGCTGAAATGAGTCTTTCCCAGTGCAACCACACTTGCCGGTATGGGACGGCCTTAATGCGTTTCATTGTCGTGCCTCTGGTCGGTGCCTCCATTTAGGGAAGGTTATGGGCGTGTTGTACCCTGGCTCGGTAGGCAAGCATAACTTTGTGAGCCCATTGTTAAGTTAATTTTGGTACCGGATCCCAGAGTAGATGGTGGCCACGATAGTGGTCGAGGTGTCTAGAGGTAGACACGGGGCCACCCAGGACTAGCCAGATGGGGTCTGAGTCGAAAGGGCCGGGAGAGTGTCATGAAAATGAAATGGTTTCGTCGGAACGCTATTGGTTCACCCGAATGGGAGTGTGAGGCCATGGGTTCCGTAGTGTGGGTACGGTGTACTAACCTCTGCAGAGTGTTTTTAATCTATCGATAGCCGAGTCCACGGCCACGGACACGCTCGAAAGTAGGGTATGCCATGGGTCAACACTTAATAAAATATGCACACTAAGTTTGCACTAAGGATGGCAGTGAGGCCATCGTGTTGAGTTGGCCATGAGATGGTCGGATTGTGATCGCCGTAAGGATCACGGGCCAAGAGTTGGTCGGGTTATGATCGCCGTAAGGATCATTGGCCATGGATTGGTCGGGTAGTGATCGCCGAAAGGATCACATGTGTGTTGTGGAGATTATCATGTTTGTGGTCTAGAAATGGTCATGTCCGGTAAGCACGCCCGTGGGGCAAGTACCCGTTGAACATAGTCACATCATGTTAGACGTATGGATGCATTGTTGCTTAAATGGTTAAATGTCATGATATTGTTTGTCATTATGTTTATGCATATTGTGAGCTTGCAAGTATATTCAATGTACTGACTTGGCGTGTCATGTCAGATTTCAGGAAAGTCTCGTTGAAAAAGACTGTTGTCCGAGTCTAGACCGTGTCCACATAGGTGTCCTTTTGCTATGGAGTCCCGCTATGACGTTGTTCCGCTACCGAGTAGTTGTCATGATCGAGGCCCCTTTATGTTCACTAAATAACGTACATATTGTTCAGCCGCACTGCGTGTGCCACTTGGCCTAGCTAACTGTTGTAATATAACCTATGATCCGCTAGCATGAATAAAGTGGTTGTTTTTCTGTACCATGTTGTTGTTCGCTGCCAGAAGACAAGGTCTCTGGGCTAGCAATGCAAGGTAAACCGGTCGCTCTGAGCCGGGGTGCCACAAATGAAAATAAATGAAAAAGAAAAATAAAGGATAAATGCATAGCAGTAGCGGGCTTTCTGGACAGGCGCTATAGCTAAATTAGCAGTAGTTTGTTGCCATCCAGCGCTATAGCTAATTTAACTATAGCTAATGTAGCAGTGGAGCTTTTCCTGGAACATGCTACTACTACTTTTGGCTTAACCACGTGTGGTTCATCTTCCCCATGGCCACTTCCCCCAAATCAAACTCGTGCGTCTATTGTCGCCAATGTCGTCGCCCCGGCCGCCGCGTGCTCTCCCATCGCCCTTCACACGTCCTCAACGCCGCCCCCGACCCCGACCTCGACGCCCCACTAAATCGCGGCCCGGACCCAGACCCCGTCCCCAGCCTCGACATCGCGTGCCCCTCTCGCTCGGTCTCTCTGTAACTCCGCCGGCACCCGAGGTGAGCATGCCCTCCTCCTCCTCCTCCCCTACTTCTGCCTAGCTAGGGTTCCTAGGGCTAAATTTTAAAGTTCATCTAATTAGTTAGGGTTCATCAAATTAGATGCTAATTAGGGCAGTGGTTGTAGATGCTTAATTGTAAACTAGATGTTAATTAGGGCAGTAGCTGTAGATGCTTAATTAGTTTTTAGGACAAATTCCTAGGGTTCATCAATGGGTGCTTAAGTAGTTGTAGATGCTTAAGTACCTAGGTAGGGTTCATCTAATTAGTTGGTACTTGTAGATGCTTAAGAACTAGGGAAGTAGGGTTTAACTAGGGCAGAGTGTTTAGTTCAGAGAAAAAATTCAATATAGTTTTTTACTGCTTTTAGTAATTGTTTAATAGAATTAGTAGAAAATTAATAGAAGTAGTTGAACTAGTTTATTTCTGTATGAACTAGTTGAATTAATAGAAGTAGTTCATCTTTGTAAGAAAATTAATAGAACTAGTTGAACTAGTTTACTTTTAGTAAGAACTAGTTTATTTTTATTTATAGTAAGTGCTTAGTTGAACTAGTTGAATTAATACAGCTATTTTATTTTTAGTACCAAAATTAATAGAACTAGTTTACTTTTTTAGTTAAACCAATTATTCCCGCATCGACATCGACGATGACTATCCTGCATCCTCATCGTCGACTCGCTAGAGGAGGCATACTTCATTAGAGGGGCCATGTCCGGGACTGGGCTCCACCGGGCTGGTACTGGGATGGGATACCTTCCGGGAGGCACAACTTGGTGAGGAGCCAGCCCGTCGTTGACCCGAATCTTCTTTGGTGGCGGTTGTGTGGGCTAGTGACGGTGCGGAGACTCGAGGACCCCGTCAAGGTGGTACGTCACCGTGTCAGCGAGGAGGACGAGCACGTCCGTCGCTACATGGTTGCGTTGGAGGGCAGGTTCTCCAATACCTAGCAGGTTCTTCAGGGATCCCATTGGAGCTATGATTATGTGATGGTTCCTTCCCTTTAGGTGTCCACCGCCTGGGCCGATACCCGTCGTTCGCTAGGGTTTTAGTTGTATTAGTGAGGTTAGCTGTATTAGTGAGGTTATATGTATTAGTGATAGTATTCGACGATGTGCGAACACAAGAGATGATTTAATTTTCCTTATTGAATGCATGCTAATTTGAATATTAATTTATTTTATGATTTAGTTTTGCTAGTCACCAAGTGTGAATCTTGTCAGTTCCATTCCAAGAACATCCATTTGCCAGCCCAAGCACTTTAGACAATGCCCTTGTCATGGCGTTTTCGGTACGGGGGCTCGATATCCTCGACCCTTTCCCCTGAGATGTCGGGGGCTTTGAATTCTTGTTCTTTGCAATCGACAAGATTACAAAGTGGCCAGAAGTAGCTGAAGTGAGGAAGGTGACTGCTCAGTCGGCTATCAAGTTCTTGAAAGATCTGGTGTGCCGCTTTGGAGTTCCTGCCCGGATCATCACTCACAACGGCACCCAATTCATTAGCCGCGCCTTCATGCAATATGTTCATGCCCTCGGAAGCAAGATCACATTTGCCTTTGTTGCACATCCCAGATGCAATGGACAAGCTCAGAGGGCGAACGCTGAAGTGTTGTGGGGCCTCAAGACAAGAACATTTGATAAGCTGGTGAAGTGCAGCAGGCGATGGATCGATGAGCTGCTGGTGGTCCTCTGTTCCCTCAGAACGATACCAAATCGGGCAACAGGGTAGACTCCCTTCTCCCTATTCTATGGGGCAGAAGCAACTATCCACACGAAACTCATTTACGGGTCACCTTGAGTACTTGTCCTATGATGAAGTAGGCAAGAACAACACCAGCGTGACGATGTTGTGCTTCTCGAGGAGAACCGTCTTAGGGCTACTACCCGTGTTGCACGCTACCAGCAAGCCCTGCGGTACTATCATAGCCGTTGGGTTCGTGCCCAGTGTTTTGAGGAAGGTGACCTTGTCCTTAGGAACGTTCAGTCCGCCAACGGTGCAAACAAGTTATCACCAAAGTGGGAAGGCCCTTACCGTGTAGTACGAGTAACCAGACCTAGCGTAGTCCGTCTGGATACCGAAGATGGCATTCAATTCCAAAACTCATGGAATATTGAGCATCTCTGCAAGTTCTACACATAAGGCGCGGCTGTCGGATGATGCCCGGCTGCCACCCTTTTGTATAGGCCTTGCCTAAGTTACATGTAACCCCTTGTATAAAGCCAGGCACAGACCCTAAGCAACAAAGAAATAAATGAAGCACTGGGGCCCCCCGAAAAGTGCATGCATGCATAAGCATATCATGAGCATTGCATGTTCATGTAGATATGGCATGATCTTCGTATTTATAAACTATAGGCTCTTACCGTGGACTCAATTTCTAAGAGGAGATGGGAAGACAAGCAAGCACTATAGTCTCCGGCAAGCCAAACAGATAAGTTCATCCTTGTATCCATATGTGTTATGTAAGTAAAGGCTTGTGCATAAGAAAACCCTCCTACCCTTTGAAACCAAGGTGCTCCCACCCTTCGACTCGAATGCTGCTTCGGTCAAGGTGGTCGCAGTGGCCTTTGATGGATAAGGCACGGCAGGGGCTGGTTTCGCTCTACAGTTTGTGCCCAGTAGGGCTACTACCTAGCAACAAAAATAGAGTGTACCGACAAGATAGCTTGCGGGGGAACTCATTTATTTAAAATAGAGGCATCCCACCTCTGCATGGTCATACACATGCGCGAGTCCCCGGCAAGGTTCATCATTTTCATTGATATGTAGATCAAACAAGTACAGTCCTTATAGACACACACATGGATTCGAGAGTACATTGTTTGAACAAAAATTTGGCGATTGACTCCAGATTTGAGATTGAAAAAAATAAGTACCCCATAAACTCCTCTCCCTATCTTACTTACCCATGGTACTACGGTGGGAAGACAAGAGTACAGCAGAACTGCACAAGTGGGAGCCCACCTCGGTCTCATCGTAGCTTGCTGGGTGCAGCCTGACAAGATCGGGAGTGGCGAGGCTACGAAGAAGGCGAGGTGGAAGGACGAATTCAGCGGTGCCCTGGTCACCACCTCCAGGGCCAGTTAGAAACGCCAACACAGGCACCAACAGGAAGGACCGTCAGGGCTTGGCTGGAAGACCGCTGGAGGAGGTGAAGACACCAAGAGGCGACCCCTTTCTCGTCAACTGGGAGGCCGGTGATGACGGTGCCGGGAGAGGAAGGGGAGAAGCGGAAAGATGAAGCGGCGGGACGCCAGTACGAGACGAACGTGTCAGTGTGATCGTACTCTGACCTGACGGCATGTCTCCCGCCTTCTTCGTCTTCCCTTGCTTCATCTGCATCAACACCGCTCCCAGAGAAGTGCCAACCTCTCGGTGTGGCACTTCCCCTAGGGAGACGATGGAAGACCGCAGCAGCCAGGATGCCCAAGGTGCGCCCCTTCCCAGCTCAGTGGGCATGAAGGCGCCCTCCTCACCGACATCAACCCCAGTTCTATGGAGAGGGCAATACTAGGATTACTAATAATCCCAGGCCCTACGCCTTTGACACAGACCAAAGTCGCTCCCCTAGCATCAACATGGCTAGTTGGCATCATCAACTCCATGCTAGGGCTCGAGGCATGGTCCCAATATCTCCCTATTAGCATACCAGAGAGGAAGCAGAGGATGAAGGGATAAAGGGGCATGGATGAATGCCTCCATCCCTCCCCCGCTCCTCCTTTTATAGGCCAGCTAGGGGCTAGGGCCTAATTCCCCGATGGGTAACCACCGCCCTCCTCCACCAATCCCAAAAGACTGGGCCTCTCCCATAATGCTCTTCCGCGCCACGCACCTCCATTACCTACTCCACTCAATGCATGCAGCATACGTGGCAGAGGATAAGGGCGTGGTGAGAAGAGTGAATTGGAAGTTACCCGCACGTGTGCTAAAGTCATTCACGGGCCATTACAAGGATTGCTCCACCAATATTGGCGTTAAACGACGTGTGGGGAAACTGGGAACTGATCAGAATTCAAGTTGAGGGTGAAGCGAAGAAGGTCCATGGAGTGGTGTCGGGGGTTGGGCGCGACATATGCCAAAGGATGGCTTATCATGGTGGGAGCGAGTAGAACATCATCGGTGCCTGGAAGTGAGATGAGGCGTAGACACGAACGCCGGCGCACTTTACCTAGGTTCGGGGCTCTCCTAGGAGATAACACCACTAGTCCTGCTCTGTGGGGTCTCAGCATGATTACTAAGGCACTAGTGAGTACAATGGTGCTCCTCGAGCTGTATGGTAGAGGTGGAAGGAGGCAGGGCTAGCTCTCTTCTTCCTCTAGGCAAGACCAAGGCTCTACAATTCGTCAAGGCGTGGTACCCTGGCCTAGTCTAGCTCAGCTGACCATGTTTCGGCTGGAGGCGCAGGAGGATCTGGTGGCGGGGGAGGGCGACCTTGTCAAGAGGGTGGCGGCGATCGCCTTCTACACTGACACTAGCGTCTTCGTCCCAGAGCTGGTTGACGATGGAATCGAGGCACCACCGGAGTGGTTCAATCTGAATCCGGAGGACAGCAAGGACTGGACCGAGGAGATTGATACCAGCGACGAAGGGGAAGACACGGAGGATGCACCGGAGGTCGGAGCGGACAGCCAGCCTCATCCTGACCGCGCCTCGAGCAACGATCCACGCTCAAGCACGCCGACTGCTGCTGGAGGCGACCAGGCGGAGACCGACCAGCCATCCGCTCCACCAACCGACGCTGCCGACTCTGCCGTCCAGCAGTCCACTGCTCCAACCAACGCCACCGACTCTGTCGTCCGGCCGGAATCCTCTGCTGCTCCAACCGGTGCCGCCGACTCCACCGTCTAGCCGGAACCCTCTGTTGCTCCTTAGGCTGTTGCTTTTATTTTCCTTGCTTATCGGTCTCGTCAAACTTTGGTTTAATTTGCACAACTCCACCCGCGGGGTGTATATCAAACTCTGTTGAATGCTGGCCAATAGGCCTTTTGTTATGTAAATATCCTTTGTAAAAAATTGTGCTTTATTTGCCGAGTTCTGACTTTTCTTGCTTTCTGCTCCTTGTTTTTTTCCTTTGCCGCCCTCCCTTGGCTACCCTCTTGCCAGCCAAACAGCCGCTCTGCGGACTGCGGCTGGGTCGAGTACTTAGCTATTTACGGGAGGGCAAGTACTTAGCCATTTGGAGTGTTGGCAAGGTAAGTATAAACCGGCAGGCCAGCTACTCGGTAGCCGGTCGAAGAGGCGGGATGCCGGCCCCGGCTATGTGCGCATTTTTCCTTAGCCAATTTTCGTGCGGGCACCGCTTTGCAACCCCTCTCCACCATACAGTCACAATGCCAGCTGCGGCTTCTGACATGAGAAGTTTTTTGGTACCGATAAACTACTTGTCCGACTGCAGGAAACGACACATAGTAGAAGGCGGCGAGCCTCCGGGCCGACTGGTCGAACCCGGTGCTAGGCGGAATAATAAAACAACACATTCATAGGCATAATACTTATCATATAGATGAAAGAGGGTAGTCACCGAGCTCTTCTCGGGGGACCCAGAGTCATTGTACTTAATACAAAAGGTAGTGTGATACATACTACTTTTAACTTTAAAATCTTCGGAGGAGGTTTGCGTTCCATGGCCTCTCCGTCTCCTTGCCCGATTCATCTCTTTTGCATGCTCCGGGCTTCTGAGCGTCGATCAGGTAGTAGGAACCATTTCCCAGCACTTCGCTGATGGTGAAAGGGCCTTCCCAAGGTGCCGAGAGCTTGTGCTGGCCGGCTGTTCACTGTATCAGCCGAAGCATAAGGTCTCCCTCTTGGAAGGGTCTTGGCTTTACCTTGCGATTGTAGTATCGGCGCAGACTCCGCTGGTAGATGGCATACCGCTTGAGTGCCAACAGCCGACTCTCCTCCAGCAGATCGACGCCGTCCTCTCGTGCTTCTTTGGCCTCCGCCTTGGTGTACACGGTGATTCATGAGGAGTCAAATTCTATGTCTGTCGGGATGACGGCTTCGGCGCTGTAGACAAGGAAGAAGGGTGTGAAGCCGGTTGACTTGTTCGGAGTTGTGCACAGGCTCCAGAGGATGGCCGGTAGCTCATCGACCCAGCAGCCGGCCGAACACTCTAGAGGCTCGACCAGTCGAGGCTTGATGCCAGACAAAATGAGGCTGTTTGCTTGCTCCACTTCGCCGTTTGACTGCGGGTGGGCAACGGACACTAAGTCCAGTCGGATGCCCTACGTCGTGTAGAAACGAGCCAAGGCTCCTTTGGTGAAGTTTGTGCCCTTGTCGGTGATGATGCTGTGTGGTATGCCATACCGAGTGGTGATGTCGACGATGAAAGTCACGACAGTCGGCCCATTTAGCTTCTTGATCGACTTTGCTTCTATCCACTTGGTGAACTTGTCCACAACGACAAGCAAATGAGTCATGCCACCATGAGCCGTCTTGAATGGCCCCACCATGTCCAGCCACCAGACGGCAAAGGGCCAGGCAATGGGAATTGTCTTGAGCGTAGAAGCTGGGAAGTGTGGCTTGGAGCGAAACTTTTGGCACCCTTTGCACTTCTATACCAACTCTTTGGCGTCTTCTAGAGCAGTCGGCCAGAAGAAACCATGGCGGAAAGCTTTGGCAACAAGTGATCTTGAAGCCGCGTGGTGACCACATTCGCCTTGGTGGATATCCTTGAGGATTGCTTGGCCCTGTTCCGGCTCCACGCAGCGCTGGTACACACCAGTGACACTGCACTGCACTAGTTCTTTGTTGACAATGCTGTATGCTGTTGCCCGTCGTTGCAATTGGCGGGCTAGGATCTCATCAGTCGGCAGTTCTTTGTTCACCAGAAAGTTGAGGATGGATGAGCCCATGAAGGTGATGCTATTTCTTCAACTGCCACGACTGCAACTTGTACAAGGGCGGTTGGGCTGGGAGGCGGCGGCTTGGAGTTGGCTGCCGCCTGTTGAGTTGGAGAAGTCCCCGAGCCGACTACTGCAGTCCCCGGGCCGGGTTCTGAAGTCCCCTGGCCGGGTGCGACTGCTGCAGTCCCCGGGCCGCCTTTTGAAGTCCCCACACCGGCTTCTGGGGCCCTCAAGTCGGATCTGACTGCTTCAGGAGGGGCCGATACGAAGATGGAGTCTGATTCTGGCGATGGCTTGACAGACGGCTTGAGGAGGCGTTGCAGAGCCACGCCGGCTGGTATTGCTTGCCGGGTTGAGCCGATCCGTGCCAGGGCATCTGCCTGCTCGTTGTCATTTCTTGGCACATGGAGGAAATTGCACCTGTCAAAGTACCACTGAGTTGCTGCACGAGGAAGCGGTAGCTTGCCATATTTGCATCCTTGGCATCCTAGTCGCTTGACGACTGCTGGACCACCAAGTCGGAGTCCCCATAGCACAGGATCCGGCGAATGCCGAGTTACTTGGCAAGCCGGAGCCCGTGTATGAGTGCTTCGTATTCAGCTACATTGTTGGAGGCGGCAAAGTGGATTTGCAGCACATATCTGAGCTTGTCGCCTTTGGGAGAGGTGAGGACGATGTCGGCTCCCAGATCGGTGCGCATCTTTCAACCATCAAAGTGCATCCGCCAATGGGTGGAGTCTCGTGCTGGCGGCGGGTACTGGGTCTCGGCCCAGTCGACGAGGAAGTCGGCCAGCGCTTGTGACTTGATGGCGGTGCGTGGCTGGTAGTAGATGGTGAAGGGGGCCAGATCTATGGCCCATCTGGCCACTCGGCCTGAAGCATCTCGGCTTCCAATGATCTCAACAAGCGGAGCAGTGCACACAACAGTAATTGGGTGCTCTTAAAAGTAGGGCTTTAGCTTCTTGGCGGAAAAGTGCAGACCTTAGCACATTTTCTGATAGTGGGGGTAGTTTTGCTTGGAGCGAACAACACTTCACTCAGGTAATACACCGGCCTCTGGACTGGCAGTGCTCTGCCCTCCTCCTTGCGCTCCACCACTATGACCGTGCTGACCAACCGACTGGTGGCGGCGATGTAGAGGAGCATGGGCTCTTTATCAGTCAGGGCCGCCAAGATAGGCGGAGTGGTCAATATCTTCTTGAGCTAGAGGAAAGCTTCGTCCGCCTTGTCGTTCCACTTGAAAAAAGTGGTTTTCTTCATGAGTTGGTACAGGGGGAGAGCCTTGTCGCCCAGCCGACTAATGAAACGACTGATGGATGCCAGGCAGCCGGTAAATTTCTGCACGTCCAACAGTCGGGTTGGCACCTCCATCTTCTCGATGGCCTTTTTCTTCACAGGGTTGCACTCTATGCCGCTCTGAGACCAGGAATGTCACGCCCAATATGCGATACTATCCTAAAGAGAATCGAAGGTCCCACCAATGATAGAACCGCATATTGATACGCTTTTGCAAGGTGGATATCATTACATCAACATTACAAAATAGATGGGGATACATACAAAAGGCATACAATGCCACCCGAATACAACATCATCTTACATAAGAGCACCATCCGACTACGGATGAAACACAAATAGAAACTCAAACGACATCCACCCTCCTAGCCCAGGCTGCCGACCTGGAACCTATCCCCTGATCGAATAAGTAGAAGAAGAACTCCAAAACAAGCAAGCATCGCTCTTGTGTCATGATCATCGCATAACCCGCACCTGCAACTGTTGTTGTAGTAATCTGTGAGCCACGAGGACTCAGCAATCCCATTACCATGGGTATCAAGACTAGCAAAGCTTAATGGGTAAGGATGGGGTAAAGTGGTGAGGTTGCAGCAGCGACTAAGCATAATATGGTGGCTAACATTTGCAAATAAGAGTGAGAAGAGAAGCAACCGGAACGGTTGAGAAGCTAGAAGTGATCAAGAAGTGATACTGAAACTACTTACGTTCATACATAAACCAAAACCGTGTTCACTTCCCGGACTCCACCGAAAATAGACCATCACGGCTACACACGTGGTTGATGCGTTTTAATTCGAATCTGGTGTCAAGTTCTCTACAATCGGACATTAACAAATTCCCATCTGCCACATAACCGCGGGCACGGCTGTCGAAGTTTATACCCTGCAGGGGTGTCCCAACTTAGCCCATCACAAGCTCTCGCGGTCAACGAAGGATATTCCTTCTCCCAGGAAGACCCGATCAGTCTCGGAATCCCGGTTTACAAGACATTTCGACAATGGTAAAACAAGACCAGCAAAGCCGCCCTATGTGCCAACAATCCCGATAGGAGCTGCACCTATCTCGTTCTCAGGGCAACACTAGATGAGACTAGCTACGAGTAAAACCAGCCCTCAAGTTTCCCCGAGGTGGCCCCGCAGGCAGCTCGGTTCGGACCAGCACTTAGAGAAGCACTGGCCTGAGGGGGTGAAAATAAAGATGACCCTCAGGAGAGCGACTCCTAAGGGAAAAGTATAGGTGGTGGTTAGGCAAATGGTAAAACCAAGGTTGGGCGTTGCTAGAGGAGTTTTATTCAAAGTGAACTATCAATGGGGTCCCATAAATCACCCAACCGCGTAAGGAACGCAAAATCAAGGAACATAACACCGGTATGACGGAAACTAGGGCGGCAAGAGTGGAACAAAACACCAGGCATAAGGCCGAGTCTTCCACCCTTTACCAAGTATATAGATGCATTAATTACATAAGAGATACTGTGATAGCCCAACAAAAATCCTGTCCACCATGGAGCAATCTTCAACTTCACCTGCAACTAGCAACACTATAAGAGGGGCTGAGCAAAGCGGTAACATAGCCAAGCAATGGTAGTAATGAGATCCAAGGTGACGGTCATCTTGCCTGAAATCCCGCAAGGAAGAAGAACGAGTCCATGAAGAATACGAACGGATGAAGCCGAACCAAGCGTAGACGAATGAATCCTCACGATCGCAACGAAACAGGAACAATCGAGAAGAAGCACACAACATGGTAAACACACCACACATATACATGACATGATGCTCAACCAAGTATGATGCAAGACAAGGCTACATGAAGGTACTCATGGCAAGAGATGATGCATACAAGAACAACACATCAAAGCAAGGTTAAATGAGGCGGAAACAACATATAACAATTCTGGTAAGTCCTCATATGCAAATTTAGAAATTGGTCCAGAACTGAATAGACCTTATGTTCAAGTTGTTAAACAACAAGTTAAGATGCACCAAGATTATCTACACGAGATTCTATTCAAGTTACATATAAAGTTCATTTAATTCGGAGCTACGGCCTGGAAGATATGAGCAAAACAAGTTAAACATGGCATTGATGCAAAATGCATACAACCATCAAGCAAACAATCTCAAAATATGGATACAACATGATAATATGAAACTTCATGCGAAATCAAGCAAGTTTCATATAGAGCACACTCAAAACGGAGCAACGGTTCAACACATACACATGAAACAAGTTTAAAGGACAAGCTGTCCAAAACAGCAACTAGGCATCTAGCAAGCATCAAAATAATATGCTACATCATCTCAACGTGAAAATAAAAGGCATGGGCATGAAGTACAGGTAAAGCATGACAAAACATAAACACTGAGCTATCTCCAGAAAACAATATAACATGCTCAAAAGGACATGGCAAGATTGCAAATAATAACAGTTTGACAGGCGGCAGAAATCACTGTGCATGGCAGAAATAAATCAGGTTGCGATGTTTAGAGCTATCAAACAACATGCTACAAGAACTTATCATGGCAAACAAAGGCAGGGCATGCTAATAATAAAGACAAAGAACAAAACTCCCTTAATGAACTTATTCCAAAGATCAACATAAAAGATGGTAGCATCCATGCAAACAAGGCAAGTGATATGATAGATTCAGACATGGCAGGGACAACGATAAGTAGACATGTTGGAGAGCTTGTACCACTCACCACAAAGCAATACATGGCATGACAAGGTGACCAACAATAAGATGACATAATTATGAAGCTAAACATGGCAATAGCATGGTCATAGGGTACATGTATCACTAGTAAAACACATGGCAAAACTAAACTTAATGTTAACAGGCTGACAACAACATTATTTAGCAAATTGAGATCAATATTACAACAAGCTACCGTTGGCTACAAATGCAACCAGGGGCATGGATGGATAGAGCATGACATTTATAACAAAACATTCTTAGTGAACATCTCCATATTATGCATAGAATGACTTGTAGCAGCAGGTTTACATAGCATCATGATATAGCAGTTTCAGACAAGCAAAACAGTAACAGCAAGTACCCTACTTCACGAGCTTGATGCACTCACTACAAGACTCACAAAAATACATGGATTGCACCGCTTTAAAGATGGAATGATGTAGCTCAAAACTCATGTAGACATCAAGCTCATAGGGTGCACACACAAAATGCAATGAAAAAGACAAAACATCAAGTTCTGTTAATAGACAGCAGTTACCATCATATAGCACTCTTGCAACGATAATAATGGCGTTAAGATGGACTCAAGAAAGCATAGCACAATGGAACAAAATGACGAGCATCTCAAAATGAACATTTTGAAATATCATATGCACAAAGCGGGCCAGCACACAAGAAGTTATGGCATGATGAACAGGGCAACATAATGCAGAAAACTTAGGGACTTGGAGAAATATACCCCTCCGAAAACAGATCTAGGGTTCATTGGCACGCATCTCGAGGATGGCCGGGGAACTCGACGGAGATGACGCGGACGGCGGCCGGAGTGGGAGAAGGGGTCGCCGGAGATGGGGCCGGCCGAATTTGGGGGCGCGAGGGGCGGCGAGCAGGCGCGGGACGGCGGGGCAGGGCGGCGCCGGATTCGGGGTGGCGGGCGGCGGGGTCAGGCGAGACGCAGGGCGCGGGGCGGCGGCGGAGGCGGCGGAGGACGGCAACGGGGCCCGCTCCGGCCGCGGGCGGAGGGAGCCGGCCGGCACTCATGCGGCGGCGACGGAGATGGGCCCGCAGGGGCCGACTACGAGCCGAGCGGGCCACGGGCAGTGGGCGGCGGCGGCAGCCACGTGGCAGCACGCCACTGACTGCGGGCCGGCGGCGCGGGGCGGGCGGACAAGTCCGACGAGGATGGACATGTCCGGCGGCGCGAGGAAGAGGAATGAGCTAGGGTTTGGACGCAAATTTCGGGGGAGGGGACTATTTATAGGTAGAGGGAGCTAGGAGAGGCCAAATGGGGTGCGGTTTTCGCCCACACGATCATGATCAAATGACCGAGAGCATGGAGGTGGTTTGGATGGGCTCATGGGCTGTGGTGAACAGGGGTTGGGCTGCAACGAGAGAGGGGTTTCGGGCTACGTGGTTAACCGTTGGGGCGTCAAATGGACTCCAAATGTGAGGAAAATTGACAGGCGGTCTACCTACTCTAAAACAACACCGCACGCCAAGTTTCATCCCATTCCGAGAACATTTTTCTCCCGCTCACAAAACAAGGTCTGAGAGGTGCGACGGGCACGTGCTAGTGTGGCTGGACTCAGAACCGATAACGGAGAGAACCGGCAGAACCCGAACGGATGCAAGTTTTGAAAAACATGCAGATGAAATGCAGATGACTACATTGCAAAATGCAACACGCAATCAAAAGACATGGCAAAAACAACGAGTATCTGGAAGACACCTGGCGCATCAGATCCGGGGCCTTACAAGGAAGCCAAGAAGTTGGCTGGCTGGTAGTCCAAAGACGCATTTCTCCGGGTTGAGCTTGATTTGAAATCGGAGCAAGTTTTCAAATGTCTCCTTGAGGTCTTCTAACAGCGTGCCATGCTTCTCCATCTTCACCACCACATCATCTAGGTAAACATGGGTGTTTCTGCCGAGTTGCTTGAGGAGGCACTTCTGCATGCAACGCTGAAACGTAGCGCCGACATTTCTCAAGCTGAACGTCATGGTTAGGTAGAAGGAGGCTCTGAATGGTGTGATGAAGGCGGTCTTCAGCCTATCGGCTGGGTTTAGCTTGATCTGATGGTACCCTGAGTACGCATCCAGGAAACTCAACAGCTCGCATCTGGCTGTGGAGTCTATCACTTGGTCAATTCTTGGCAAAGCAAAGGGATCTTTGGGGCAAGCTTTGTTGAGGCTGGTATATTCAATACACATGTGCCACTGCTTATTCTTCTTCAGCACAAGAACTGGGTTGGCCAACCATTCTGGGAAGAATACTTCCATGATAAAGCCGGATGCTAGAAGTCGGGCTATATCTTCCCCAACAACTCTTCTCTTTTCTTCTGACAGGCGGCGCAAGGGATGCCTGACCGGCTTGGCATCAGCTCGGACATGTAACTTGTGCTCGGCGAAATCCGTCGGAACACCCGGCATATCTTTGGGAGACCATGCAAAGATGTCCCGATTCTCATGGAGGAAATCGACGAGCTTGCTTTCCTATTTGCTGTCAAGGTTTGCACCTATGATAGCGTGCCTCTCCGGGTGCTCCGGACCCAAGGGTATCGTCTTTGTTTCCTTCGCCGGCTTGAACGAGCCCTCAACTTCCCACTCCTTGGGATTGGGTGACATTTCCGGCTGCTTGCCTGCCATCGCCATAACCCGGTCAAGGAGCCGCTTTTCAGCTGCAATCACAAGGGACTCGGCCAGCCGACTGCTGTCTGCAACGTAGGTAGAAGACTTCTTGTAGTCTCTGACTATGGTCAGGATTCCCTTGGTAGTCGGCATCTTCATCTTGAGGTAAGCATAGTGGGGGACCGCCATGAACTTGGCCAGAGCAGGCCGGCCAAGTAGCGCATGGTAGGGGCTCTCAAGATCCACCATTTCAAACGAGACTGGCTCTCGGCGGAAGTGATTTTTGTCCCCGAAGAGAACATCGATCTGGGGTGTGCCGATTGGTGAGCAGGAAAGGCCAGGAACTATGTCGTGGAATACAGTCCGACTGGTGTGAAGCTGCTTCTACTTGATTCCCAATTTCTCCATTGTGTCATGGTACAGGATATTGATGCTGCTGCCACCATCTATCAGGACTCGGAAGAAATGAGTTGCCCGCCTCTCTGTTGCGAAGGTGGCATCTAAGACCAGGGCATAAGAACCAAGGGAGGGCATCACCTCCGGGTGGTCATCCCTGCTCCAACTGATGGGCTTCTCAGACCAGTGCATGAACTCTGGGGTATCTGATGCCACTTCATGTACTTCTTGTTGTTGCAGCCGTCTGCTGCGCCTCTCGTCGGCCACACTGGTGAACATGACATAGGCTCCATGCTCTTCTAGATATTTTTCATGTATGGCGCCGACTGGCCGAACCGCCGACTGCTAGGGCGGAGGAGGCAGTGCGCCGGTAGGCGGAGGAGGCAGGAGTCCATCTCCCTTGGCGATTCTGGTGAGCCAATGGCACTTCCGAGTGGTGTGGTTGGACAGCTTCGCACCACTATGGAACTTAAAGGGGGCATCAAGGGTCTACTCGTATGATAAAGCGGACAACCAATTGGGCTTGCCGCCTTTCTAACGCTTGGGCGGTGGCTACCCTTCTGGCTGCTGGTCCTCGACTGTCTCCACCTGCCGGCTGGTGGAAGCCGGCTATGTGGCCTTACGCCTGTTATCGCTTGGTTGTTGTTGCTGATTGGCGTCACCAGTCGGACTCCAAGGAGCCTGAGGGGCTACCTTGCCGGTTGCATCAACTTGGATCTCCGCTTTCATGTAGGAGTCGACCGTGGCGTATTTGTTAGCTATGATTAGCAGTTCGTCGAGAGTGGCCGGCTCGTCGCATAGAAACCTGTGCTTGAGGAGGGTGCCTTCTCGGAACCTGGCGGTGAAGTATTTGATGGCCTGCACCTCGTGCACGCCTTCGCAGGAGTTGCGCATGAGATAGTCGTGAGTCGATTTGCTGGGCCCTTGGATGCACAAGGAGAGCTGACGGGGCTTGGGAGGCCGCTTGTACATGCTGGTGAAGTTGTGGATGAAGGCCTTGGTGAAATCAACCCAGCTATTGATGCTACGGGGCTTCAAGCTGTTAAGCCATGTCCGGGCTATGCCCTAGAGCATGAGCGGGACGTACTTCACAGCAACGCGCTTGTTGCCGTTCGCTATGCTGACGGGCATGGAGTAGTCGACCAGCCAGTCCTCCGACTTCACGAGGCCGGTGTACTTGGGCGTATCTCTTGGGAGCGTGAACCCTCAAGGGAAAGGCTCATCTCGGCTTCGAGGGCTGAAACAGCGCGGACCGAATGCGTCTTCTTCTTCTAGTGCCAAGGAACTGATGGTGGGCGTCGTTCTCTTTGACTCCTTCTCGGCGGCCAAGGCGGTCGCCGAGTGTTGGGTGCGTGACATGCGATGGAGTGGGATGCCTTTCTCTGCGAGGCAGAGTGGGAGGTGGGTCGCCTTGCCGCTCCACAGCTTGGGGGTGACCGTCTGCGTCACGCTCGATGGAGAGGTGAGTACGACTGCAGTTGGTAGCCGTCTCATTGCCTCTTCTTCCACGCCACCAGTCGGCGTCCGGAATGTCACGCTGTGATCCTGGCAAAGGGGCGGCTCGTTGTTCCGCCAGATGGGCGCTTCAGCACGGCAGCCGGCTTCATGCTGCTCGGCGGCCGCGTCAGGGAGCTGCTGGACGCGCTCCGTCATGTGGCGACACTGGTCGCCCTCATACTTGTCCAGCTCATCTTTCACCGCCTGGGCAGCTCGGATGTTCTCCATAGGCGTGGCGTAGACCGGACGATCTGTCCCGAACATGCTGGCGATGGTCGCGCCACGCTGCCGGAACGACCGATGCGGCCAGGCCCCTCAGGAGCCGGCGTGCCGCCGACGGCTCGGTCCATCTCGCGCCGGTAGGCTTCCGAGAGGTGTCGCATGCTGGCCAGTCGGTTGGCGCTCTTGATGAGGTGGACGCGGCGTGCTTCCAGCGTCTCAGCCTATGCGTCTTCTGGGATGGGCCCTGACAAGTCCCGTAGCGCTGCATCGAGTGGATCTCAAACGCCTCCGTCCGAGTGCTCACCACTGTTGATGACAAGCACCTCCATGATGGTGCTCCCGCTGCTGTGCTCGTGAGGAGGCGGCTCGTTGTAGATCACAATGTTGGTGGGGAACGCGTCAAGTGACATCATGTCGGAGTCGATGATCATCGGGTCGGTGGAGCCAACAAACTCCAAGTACACAGCAGGCTCGCTGGTGACGTGGAGCTGGACGAGGAGGATGACGAGGCGGCTCTCAGGGCAGTCGGTGCCCGCGTTAGATGCAGGATCGTCGGAGAGGCGGATCTCGCCAACAAGGTCGGCGAGGCAGCTTGCCATGCAGACGATCTCCATGCTGTGCAGTGCATCAAGGCTGACGCCGTCGAGCGTGCTGGGCTGGCTGCACTCGCCAGGAAGGAGCAAGGTTCCCATCCAGAACAGGTCTCCGGATGACGGCGCACCTCGCCCCATGGTGGGTGCCAAATGTCAGGGGTTGGGTGCGACATATGCCAAAGGATGGCTTATCATGGTGGGAGCGAGTAGAACATCACCGGTGCCTGGAAGCGAGATGAGGCGTAGACACGAACGCCGGTTCACTTTACCTAGGTTTGGGGCTCTCCTAGGAGATAACACCCCTAGTCCTGCTCTGCGTGGTCTCTGCATGATCACTAAGGCACTAGTGAGTACGATGGTGCTCCTCGAGCTTTATGCTAGAGGTGGAAGGAGGCAGGGCTAGCTCTCTTATTCCTCTAGGTATGAGTCTAGTTCTAGCAGGTTGGGAACCCTTCGCATGGGTGCCCTGAGGGGGTTTATATAGGCCTATCTCCAGGGGTACAATGGTAACTTGGTCGGGTGTAGGACCCGGCTGTCACTATCTCTGGTCGCCGGCTCCTCCACTGGCAGCTCGGGCCCGCCGCCTGGCGAGCCCCGCCGACTAGTCTGGTACGGAGCCGATAGGCCACCTCCGTCGCTGGCGGTTCTGGTTGGCGGCCGATTAGTATAGCCGTGATGTTAATGAAGCAGGCTTGGTTTGGGGAGTGTACCTACAGTCCCGCCGCCTGGTGGGAGATCACTGTAGCCACACCACACCTTATCTGGTTAATGCTGCATGGGCCCCGAGGGAGGAACCGGCCGCCTGCTGGAAGCGAGCCTCCCTTAGGTCCGGCTGGTCTGGCTCCCACCGTCTTCCGGGCTCTCACTGCCTGGTAGGGCCTGCCGCCTGCAGGCTGTACCGACAAGCCGTCGTGGGAATAGGGCTCCGCCAATCACGAATGACGTCAACGGGGAAGTGGCAACAATGCTGCATCGTACGGAGATCTCCGCCTGTATGGGGCACTGTGGCCATGCCAAGCCCGGGATTTGGGGGTGAGAGACTACACTATAGCCTCACCCTGTCTTGTCCTCTTGATGAGGGGCGCAGACTCTGAGGGCGCCGGGTGGCCGCCTGCTAGAAGCCGGCCTCAACGGAGGCCGTCTGCTAGGAGTTGGCCCATCTTGGTGGCATCTGTTGGTGCTCGGCCGTCTTTGGGCAGCCATCCATTGAGCCAGCCGGCTACCGGAAGGCGGCGCTTCATTCTGAAGTCTTGTGGGGCGAAGATGGCCCAAAGTCTTAAAAGGCTCAGGGACTCGGGTTAGGCTACCCATGCCCCATTACTCTGATAAGTGGACCTGCCCCTTTGCGCTCCTGCCTATGCACTGATTAGGGCCTACCCCGATGATGCCCAGTGGCGTGTTTGTGCCAAGCCCCGGGGCTCCCATTGGTACAATATACCCTAGGTCTGTTGCCCAGACTCTGCACAGGCTCAAAGGATAGATTACAGCGCGAAGGTCGGACCAAGCAAGGAGGATCGACTGCTTTGGAAGATTCAAGTATAGATCAAGAAGGCCAAGATCAGCCAGGGAAGCAAGATAACGCCAAGAAAATAACCACCCTTGCTGGGTAGGTTAGCCTAGCGGGGTTGGGTTTTGCACCAAAAGTGTACTTCTAGGTCGTCCCGGCAGGCCCTGCCGGGACTTGCGGAGGCAAACTACGCCACCGCTCTACCTCATGAGCGATGCAAGTCATAGGTCAGTGTGGTGTTAAGCCCCAAGATGACTAAGTGGCTGCTTTTCGCCACATGGCAGCCACTTTCTACAGCAACAACTCCATATGACACCTGTCCTGGGATGTGTCAAGCAAGCAGGCGCAAAGCTGGCAAAACAGCCCGACAAGGGTTGTCGGGCATGCTGTGATGTGACACTAGATGGTGCATTTAATGCGCCCTGTCAGCCTGCAGAGTTAGGTATGATAGCAGTGTTTGCTATCTAATCAGTATGCAAAGACTGATTTGCCACTGTGGTAACCCCTTGATCTATAAAAGGAGGCCCATGGCAAACGCAAAAAGGGTTCGTTCTGCGAGGTTGCCAAACTTAGGCCCTCACTTACCCATACACATGTAGCCATTTCGCCCGAGGCAACCCTGCCAGGCAAAATGCATTTAGTCCACCACCACCTTTTCAACCATAAATCCACCAAAGCAGGAGTAGTGTTTTATGCCTCACAGCGCCCCGAACCTGGGTAAAATTGCTTGTGTGATCCCTGCCGCACAATGCGATTCTTCTTTGCTCTTTGTGCAACGTGCACATCCCCCCCCCCAGAACCAGAAGGGGCTCGTAGCCCCATAGGTGTCCGTGCTTTCCCGTGAAAAGTGATAAAAGAATAAACTAAAAGATATTATTGCAAGATCTAAAGATATACTTTCAAGAACTCACCTCCCCGGCAACGGTGCCAGAAAAGAGCTTGATGTCTATGATGCAACCTTCTTCTTGTAGACTCGTGATGGACCTCCAAGTGCAGAGTTTTGTAGGACAATAGCAAATTCCCTCAAGTGGTTGACCTAAGGTTTATCAATCCGTGGGAGGCTTAGGATGAAGATGGTCTCTCTCAAACAAGCCTGCAACCAAATAACAAAGAGTCTCTTGTGTCCCCAATACAATGGTAAATTGTATAGGTGCACTAGTTCGGCAAAGAGATGGAAATACAAGCGTAATGTGGATGGTAGATATAGGTTTTTGTAAACTGGAAATATAAAAACAGCAAGGTAGAAAGTAACAAAATTGAGCAAAAATGTACAATGACAACATAATTAGATCGTATGACAATCCCTCAATGTGCGACAAAATTCACTCCAAGGTTCCTATCGCGGAGAACATAAGATGAAATTGCTCGTAGGGTACAAAACCAACTCATAGTTATTCTTTTCGATCAATCCATTGAGCTATTCCTATAAGTGTCACAAACAACCCTAGAGTTCATGGTAATATAACACCATATGACACACATCAGTCAACCCTAATGTCAATTAGATACTCCAATGTCACCCCAAGTACTCCGTGGGTCAATTATACAAACAACTTTAGATTCATAATATTCAATCCAACACAAAAAAACCTAAAAGAGTGCCCGAAGATTCCTGCCGGAGAAACAAGGACGAAAACGTGCACCAACCACTACGCATAGATTACCCCAATGTCACCTCGGGAATCCACCAGTTGTGTGCCAAAACATACATCAAGTGAATCAATAGAACACCCCATTGTTACCACAGGTACCCCATGCAAGACATACAGCAAGTGTTATCAAATTGATATAAGTATTCAATCCGATAATAGTGAAACCTCAAAGGTAAAGCTCAATTCATCACAAGAAGGTAGAGGGGGAGAAACGACATATGATCCAACTATAGTAACAAAGCTCGCGGTACATCAAGATCGTGCCAAATCAAGAACACGAGAGAGAGAGAGAGAGAGAGAGAGAGAGAGAGAGAGATCAAACACATAGCTACTGGTACATACCCTCAGCCCCGAGGGTGAACTACTCCCTCCTCGTCATGGAGACCTCCGGGATGATGAGATTGCCAATGGTGATGGTTTCCCACTCCAATAGGGTGCCAGAACGGGCTCCCGATTGGATTTTTGTGGCTACAGAGGCTTGCCGCAGTGGAACTCCCGATCAAGGTTTCTTTCTAGGGATTTCTCTATTTGTTGGAGCTTTTGGCCTCGGAGACAAGTCAACGGATCCACCAAGCGATGACAAGCCATGGGGGCGCACCCTAGGGAGGCGCCCTCCACCCTTGTGGATTCCTCTTGGCTCCTGTGATCCATCTCTGATACTCCATGGGCTTCTTCTGGTCCATAAAAAATCATCGTAAAGTTTCAGCTCGTTTGGACTCCGTTTGATATTCCTTTTCTATAAAAGTCAAAAACAAGGAAAATACAGAAACTGACACTGGGCTCTAGGTTAAAAGGTTAGTCCCAAAAATAATTTAGAACAGAATATAAATGCATATAAAACATCCAAAACGTTTAATATAATAGCATGGAATAATAAAAAATTATAGATACGTTGGAGACATATTAGGGAGATCATCGAGCACGGAGAGCAAATTGAGAGGTTAACGCGTGAGTTTTCCTAGGTTTGGGCAGCTATGGGGGCGTAAAACCCTACTCTTTCCTTTGGGTAGATTGACTTGGGGCTCAAGTTTCAATGAGTGCAGCTTGCCGAAAATGTGCGGGCAAGGTGCAGCTACTGTGTAAGAGTGAGCAAAGTGTTGACCCGTGCCCTGGTAACCATGGGCCTCCCACTACTAGGGAAAACCTTATACATAGAAACTTATCAGTAGCGCAGGCTAAAAAGAGGCGCTACCTCAGTTTACCACTAGCGCGTGTAAAGTAAACGCGTTGCAGCTAAGTTTGTAGCACTAGCGCGTCTCACAGAAGAAGCTCTGCTACTACAATTCCCCTACTATTCTCGCTAGGCTTCCAATAGTAGTATCATGCTTGAGGAAAGCGTGTTGCTGTTAAGATTGTTGTAGCAGCGTGTTTTAAGCATAAAGCGCTACTGCTAAGGAAAGAAAATAAAATGAAAAATATAGAAAAGTAAACGAAAATGAAAGAAATAGAAAAAGGGGAAGGAAAAAAAGAAAATGTGAATGAAAATATATGAAAAAGAAAAATAAAGGAGAAATGTGTAGCAGCAGCGGGCTTTTTGGACAGGCGCTATAGCTAACTTAGCAGTAGCACTTGTTACCATCCAGCGCTATAGCTAATTAACTATAGCTAATGTAGCAGTAGAGCTTTTCCTAGAACGCGCTACTACTACTTTTGACTTCACCACATGCGGTTCTTCTTCCCCACAACCACTTCCCCCAAATCGAACTGGCATGTCTGCTATCGCCGACATCATCGCCCAGCCACCGTGTGCTCTCCCATCGCCCTTCACACGCCCTCGATGCCACCCCTGACCCCGACCTCGATGCCACCCCAGACCCCGACCTCGACGCCCCCTACATCGGCACCCGGATCCCTACCCCATCCCCGACCTCGACGCCGTGTGCCCCTCTCCCTCGGCCGCTCCCTAACTCCGCCGGCGCCCGAGGTGAGCACGCCCTCCTCCTCCTCCTACTCCCCTACCTCTGCCTAGCTAGGGTTCCTAGGTTTAAATTTTAGAGTTCATCTAATTAGTTAGGGTTCATCAAATTATATGCTAATTAGGGTAGTATTTGTAGATTCTTAAGTGTAAACTAGATGTTAATTAGGGCAGTAGTTGTAGATGCTTAATTAGTTCTAAGGACAAATTCCTAGGGTTCATCAATGGGTGCTTAAGTAGTTGTAGATGCTTAAGTACCTAGGTAGGGTTTATCTAATTAGTTAATGCTTGTAGATGCTTAAGAACTAGGGCAGTAGGGTTAGGGCAGTAGGGTTTAACTAGGGCAGTAGTGTTTAGTTCAGAGAAAAATCTAATATAGTTAGTTACTATTTTTTAGTAAGTGTTTAATAGAATTAGTAGAAAATTAATAAAACTAGTTGAACTAGTTTATTTTAGTAAGAACTAGTTGAATTAATAGGACTAGTTTATTTTCAGTAAGAAAATTAATAGAACAAGTTAAACTAGTTTATTTTTAGTAAGAACTAGTTGAATTAATAGAACTAGTTTTTTTAGGAAGAAAATTAATAGAACTAGTTGAACTAGTTTATTTTTAGTAAGAACTAGTTTATTTTTATTTATAGCAAGTGCTTAGTTGAACTAGTTGAATTAATACAACTATTTTATTTTTTGTACGAAAATTCATAGAACTAGTTTACTTTTTTAGTTAAACCAATTATTCCCGCATCAACGTCGATGATGCCTAGCCCGCATCCTCGTCGTTGACTCGGCGGAGGAGGCTTTCTTGATCAAAGGGGCCATGTTCTGGACTCCGCTCCGCCGGGCTAGTACTGGGATGTGCTACCTTCCGGGAGGCGAAGCTTGGTGAGGAGCCAGCCCGTCGTTGAACTAATCCTTCTTTGTTGGCAGTTGCATGGGCCAGTGACGGTGCGGAGGCTTGAGGACCCCATCGAGGTGGTACGTCACCGTGTCAGCGAGGAGGACGAGCACGTCCGTCGCTACATGGTTGCGTTGGAGGGCAGGTTCTCCAATTCCTGGCAGGTTCTTCAGGGATCTCATTGGAGCTATGATCATGTGATGGTTTCTTCTCTTTAGGTGTCCACCGCCTGGGCCGATACCCGTCGTTCGCTAGGGTTTTAGCTGTATTAGTGAGGTTATATGTATGAGACTATTCGAGATGTATTAGTGATAATATTTGACGATGTACGAACACAAGAGATGATTTAGTTTTGCTTATTGACTGCATGCAAATTTGAATACTAATTTATTGTATGATGTAGTTTTGCTTATTGAATGCTCAAATTGGAGAACTACTCCTATTTTTAATGCTCAAATTGGAGAGCACTATTTTGTTTTTGAAGCCAAATCTCCATGTAGTCGTCGCCGCCGTCCCCGTCACAGGCCCCATCCGACCTCGAGGTGAGACTAGCCAAATCTCCATGTCAATATGAGTCCTATAAGATATTTTGAAATGCTTTTGTTCATATTTTCAACCATTGAAATGCAATGACCATCAAGTTTGAATGCAATGACCATCAAATTTGAATGCAAATAGGATATGCGCTTGCCCAAGTGGCCATGTTTGTAGGTAACACCTCCGAGTGGCCTATGTTTTTCCGGAGTGTTGATTAATTTCTGTTCCCGCAAATTTCAGGCGCCCGATATGTCCTTTTTTAGCAAAGGCCATGCCGAATTTTTCTATGAATTTTGGCATTACTTGTGCTAGAATATGTAGGAAATATCAAGTGGCCTGGATTTTCTAGATTGATAATTAAACGACATTCCGGATTTTCTAGTCTATGGAGGCTCCATACATGACAATCAAAAAATGAGTGAGGGAGAAAGTTTGCACCATATATGAGAGAGGAAGAAACCCGACTATTGTCGTGGGGGTCGTTTCTCCTTATTCTCCTTGTGCTAGACCTTTGTTAGGTACTAGGGGAAGGAGGAGTAACGAGCATCACCGACGGTCGAAAAATCAGTGAGGGAGTGTGTCCACCATATATGAGAGAAGAAGAATGCCGACTGTTGTCGTGGGGTGGCTTCTCCTTCGTTCCCGTGTGCTAGACATTTTGGTTTAATGCACTCGGGGACGAACGGAGGAGTGACAATCACCAACGGTCGAATATATCCACCACATGAGCTGAGATTTTTCAAAAAATAAAGACTCGATGAATCGATAGTCAACCCGTGCTAAATAATAATGATCTAATTTAGCTTTTGCAGTACATATATTGAATTTTAGAAGTTTAATCTTTGAATTAGGAACATATGAAATGTCGTCAGACGAAAGTCTCGTGGAGTGCTCCTAGTGCAGTGATAACTCGGGTTTCTGCGACAGGCCTCACTTGGTAGAAGGTCAGTGCTTCAGCATTAAGCTCCAGGAGGCCTTCAATGTTGAAACGGTACACTGCGGTGCAAAGTGTTTTTTCGTAATTAAGCTCGACTTCTCCTACTTCAATGTGTAATTTCCGTCTTTTACAATTCAAATAGCTTATCCCATGCCATGCAATATGCTATGTGTTGGAGAGGATGGATTTTGAAGATCATGAGAGTATGGAAACAAATAAAATTCACCTAAGGACCCATCATGGTATGGAGTTTGAGGTAAATCTATACAATTCTGAGAGCGTATCCCATTTTGGTTGCCTGGATTGGGAATCACTTTGCAAGATGTACGATTTTCAAGAGGGTATGCTTGTCACTATGGATCTTGGTGATCCTGACATTGAGGAAGACAATTTGGACATTTGGGTCCTTGTTGATACGATTCGAATTCTACCGCTATGTGAGTTTCTCAAACATAGTTATTAAGTAATTTATATTGTTTATTTCAAAATAGTTGACAGCTTATTTCCATTGATAGCTTATTTTCATTCTTCAAAGAATGTGTGGAAGATGGTAGACAGAACCTACTACACAGATAGCTAAGAATTAACTTATTAGGAGAAAAAGCATCTGATCGCATTTATTACTGATCTTGAGAAATACAATATGTATTATCAAACTCATCCACATTATGGTCAATATGTGCCACTAGTGCACGTTTTGATCTATGATAACATCCATGGAGATGTCATGGTAAGATTTTTTACTATCACGACATCTATGCATCTTTTGCATAAACTCTTCTAAAACTGAACTACATTGCTAACAACGAAGTTATTACTATGTATTCAACAGATAATCCTCCAGGAGTGTGTGCCTCATCTGATGTTTCAGAAAGGTCACCTTGATGTTTTGAATATACAGCAAGGTCATCCTACGAATCACTCCAGTTCATATCGGATTTCTAAAACCAATGAAGACATAAGAATCAAAGATTGGAAAAATGTATGGTCACTCGTAGGGAGCTGCTTTGAAGCAACATTAGGTGAAGTGCAAGAATTGGAGATAGGATAATCTCCATTCTCCATAATGGAGAGTCAGGGCCTATCTTGTTTTATGCTATTTTACCTAAGAGAACCTTGTAGGTCCTATGAGAGAAAAGTAGGTCCTATGTACAATGTGTTATTATGTGGTACAATGTGTTAGAGTTGATGATGATGAGGAGTTGTGATTATGACTACTGACCTACTTTCTATGTGATGTCTCATTGATAAAAATGATGATCATGAGGAGGTGTTATATGACAATGATGTATTATGATGATAAGTTGCTAATGATATGATGATGATGAGTTATTATGTCATTGGGTGACTAATCCACGGTTCTTTCACCCAATGATGTAATAACTCATTTTGTTACAAAAACAATCTCTAAATTGCTACTGTATGAAAACTTGTATAATGGTGTATGAATAAGGCATAAACTAAAAAAGAAATACCCAACAATAGTAGTAGCGTGGGTAGGTAGGCGCGCTGCTAGTAACTACCAGTAGTGCTCTGTACCAAAAGAGCTACTTCTAAGTAGGTATAGCAGTAGCGCGGGCAAGCACACACTACTGATACACTTTAGCTATAGCGCCGTATCAGTAGCGTGCCACCCCATGCTACTGACATACCTAAAACCGGAGCTACTGCTAGCCTTTTCCCTAGTAGTGTCCTTTTATAGACGAAAAGGAGCCACAACAATGGAAGCATGGTCATTACATCTCTGGAATAGTGGCTTCAATGTTATCCAACCTAATCCCACAAGACTAGAAAAAGGGCGTTTAATGCACCGTGAGCTAATAGCGATCCTTGGCAAAAAGGCGTTTCTCCTTCTGTGTCGTCGGTCCGGGCAAGCCTATCATTTTGACACATGCACTAGACAGGTGTCAAGAAAGTTGATCTTTATGCAACATGCTGACACGCGTCCTGACGATCCTTCCCAAGCCGTTTGCCTGCACGACACCTAGTATAGACAAGCCATCAGCTATTTGATGAGGTGGAGCGGCTGGAAAGCGGGAGGGAGAACATACCGGCAAGGAGCTTGCCAGGTCTTGGCTTGCACGTGCGAAGCTTGCTAGCAACTGAAGTCTTGACCATCAGTACTAACTGAGTACATCTCAGTGACCTGCTAGGAGGTCTTCTTCATGGTCTTGTGAATTGAATCTTAAGTCTTGTATGTAGTAGTCCTCCAGCAAGCCTTGCCAGTGGGAAGGCTACAACTACTTATGCACACGTCAGGGTACTAAGGTACCAATATCTTAGTGGACTAATAGGAGCCCCTGGACCTTGGCCACACATGCATGCAAGGTGTCATTAGGATAGACCCAAATAGTGCACAAGCACGTGTGGCAGAGGATAATTATTGTAATATTCTCTTTTACCATGCCCCCATGACGCGCATTAACTGCAGAACGTGGGAGAGATGAATTGAAATGATCGCCAGGGGTAGTACACCTGAAAAGCACAGCCACATAGGACAGTAAAGAGCAAGCCTCCGTGCCTTCCCCGTATAAATGAAACCGCGAGGGGCACTACTCATTTACCCCCCCCCCTTTTCCTCTAATCTAGCATCCACATCCTTCGTCTTGTTCCTTGCACAAGAACAGAGGCCGCTGCTCCTTTCGCCACTGCCCTACCGCGCCATTCCTCCCACCAAATCTTCTTCCTTGGCAGCCATTATGGTACCCAAAAGAGGCCAGGGCAAAGCTAAGAAGCCACCCGACTAGGAAGCAGAGGAAAGGAAGGAGGAAATGGCAGCGTTGCGGAGGAATAACATTGTCTTTGCATCGGTGATGAAGCAGGAGGATCTAGTAGAGCGGTACGCGATCATGTGGGGGAGGAAAACATCATCCAATTCCATGCCACAAGTTCTTCTCGGCTCCTCCAAATCCAGCGGAGACAAGTACCCCTTCTTCACTGCATAGGTTTAATGCGGGCTTGTTCCCCCTTTCTCTGATTTCTTCTTTGAGATCATGTACACCTATGGGTCCCATCTTCTTAACTTCACACCAAATGCTATCATTTGTATGTTTGTCTTCGCGCATATGTTCAAGAATCTCTCCGCAGTAATCCCCAACATCTCTCTTCCATCACTACTTCATCCCACACATTGAAGCAGATGCTCCCTCCGGTGGTGTCACCTGGATCTTCAGGACAAGCACCAAGGATATCTACCTTGATGGGCAACTTCATCTAAGGTGGAATGAATGGCGAGCAGAATGGTGTTGGTTTAATGATGGAGCGCGACGAGGATTGGAGCTCCCTTGACACAAATGAAATATGCCTACAATCATCACAACTCGCATTTTCCGCCTCAAGACCATGGGCCTCACCATCGATATGGTAGGGGGAGATTTCCTCTGCCGCTACTTTGCTCCCCTTCAAAACAAGGGAAGACTAACATGGTACTACAAGAATGCAGTTGACATCATGCAGGTGAGCGCTGGCCTTGGCACCAACCTGATGGTAATGCAACACACAGTCCTCTGCCACTAGCTCTTTCGTGCTACCAGCAAGTTCAAGCTAACGGCAAGCATAGTGCCCTTGTGCAATAATTCCACCATGGATGCCATTATTGCAATGATGCCTACCTACAATGCCCGCAGTGTTGAGGGATCCTGGCAAGAACCGCCTAAAGAGGCGATGAGGAAATGGTTCGACACCCTGGTGAAGAGGGCCATCTGGGAGGAAAGGACCTCATTCGTGACACTATCAACGAGGAGCTGGCACATATTGCCTGCATAGCGGGGAAGGCGATAATTGCCGAAGGTGCCAACGAATCTAGATCCGTGAAAACAAATGTTAACAAACAAGTTGAGGATGAACTAGTAGACGAGCCGCCGAAAGGGCCTATCGGAGAAGAGGAAGAGCTTGGCGGGGAACATGGTGAGGAGGCCCCTGTTCTTACTATTCCGGCAAGGAAAACCCACACCCTCCAGAGAGCCATTTCTGGAGAGTTAGTTCATCCTACATCTTCGGGCGATGAAGTTGTCTGACAAGGGAGCTGCCTCCAAGGCTAACAGGTGGCAAGGATCACGATGCCAAGCTCCTCAAAAACAGTAAGCCCCGCACACCTCTACGAGTTGGCCAATCGCATCGTGCACCGGAGGAGGTGGGTCTTCTCAATTTGTCATGCCCACGGCAGCCAAGCGGGCCAGAACTCCTACTCTGCATCCTGCCTCCAACACCTGACCTGAGGTGTATACGAAATCTCTATCCTTAGTGACAAGGAGGAGGAAGACAAGTATGTGCCAACCATCTCCATCAATTCTTGATTTCTTGTTATCATTGATCTGATTTGCTTTGTCTTGACCTGATTTAACATTGATGAGTAGACCTTGGCACAAAGGATGGTGAAGAAGGCGAGGACCAGAGTGGGGGATGAGCCGACGACAAGCTTGCCACCCGACGCAGATGTGGTGGTCATCAGCCCCCAGTGTATCCCTTGGCGCAGCCCCCGGCATGAGGCCACTATGTTCTTTCCTTTGGCAAGCATTGGCGTTGAGGTTATTATTGCTGACATCATCAAGGAAATAGGAGAAGAGCGCCATGAAGAAAAAGAACGCACGGAGGCTGATCTTGCCGTGACGCCGCCATCGACCACTACAATGGAAACCAACTCTCCGGCAAGGACGTCCACCGATGAGCCTGTACGCACTGATGATGTGCTAGAAAGTGGGTCTGTGGCAACCAGGAAACAACAATCAAAGTTGTCGTAGGGGAAGTTGTTCCTCCTCAACAAACCCATTCTGATAAGTCATTTTAGTTAAGAAGTCCCATTCCTTAATCATTTTTGTTTTCTTGAACTTTCTCTCTCCCTCCCTCCCTTCTCCTTCTTCTCAGATCCACCCTCACCTGATGACATGGACATACACTATAAAAAAAATAACTTCCACGATGATACGTGTTTGTCACAGTAGGTCACGTCTTCTGTCATGCATGTACATCCATGATGGTTTTATGACAGAATCAAATTAGTCATACCTATGATGTCGTAGAAGTGTTCCATGACATTACCAAAATTATCATCACAGAAGTGTCCACTTCCATGACGATAAATCGTGCGTCATAGAAGTGCTTTCATCAAGGGTAACCGACACATGGCATCCGCCATAACGGGTCCGTTAAGCTATTGGGTTCCG
Source organism: Triticum aestivum (assembly GCF_018294505.1). NCBI lineage: Eukaryota > Viridiplantae > Streptophyta > Magnoliopsida > Poales > Poaceae > Triticum > Triticum aestivum. Next base: position 232,269,364 of record NC_057804.1, on the reverse strand, counting down.
GTTTCAATCTGATAACCCGTTAACAGCTTGGACCAATGGCGATTTTCCATGTGTAAAATTCTCATTCGCCGAAGATCCATGTGTTGGCTCAGCATTGGGACAGATGTCAACCGTCCATTTGACAAGAATTGCCAATGAAACGTTGACACGTGGGACGGCCCAATAGAGGCCCATATAGGTTTAAAAGACGGCCCAGGAACAGGCCCACAATATTTCGTCAGATCTAATGGGCCGCCCCGTTAACAGCCTAACATTTTCAAGACTAAATTATAGCCCACATCAGATATGGGTTGTTAAATGACTGCAATATTCTGGGCCAGTTTACGGCCCATGTAAGATCCGACCTATTAACAACGTGCAATAGTTCGCGCCAAATTATGGTCCATATCTGATCCGGCCCATTAACTGACTTTCATTTCTTGGGCCAAATTATGGCCCATAACAGATACGGCCCTTTAACAGCTACTGTGCCAATGGGCCCATTGGGGGCCTCATTTGCTCTTCGGCTTCTTAATGGCCCATTCAATAGTTCGGCCCAATATTAGTTTCGGACTGTCAGCGGCCCTGTCTATATATGGGCCTCTTTCGGAACGGTTTCACTTTTGGCCGTTTAAAGGCATGAGTTGCACCTGGGCCTAATTCTGGTCTGTAGTTACTTTCGGCCTCTTAACTGCCCATTTTGTGGATACATTCTAGCCGAAACAGCCTATCGGCCCATTAAAGGCCCTTCAGATTTTGGGCCTAATTTTGGCTTATACATCTGGCCTGCTTCTCGCCCGTCATGTAATTGGGTCAGGCAAGGCGCAAAAACATTTCAGCTTGTTAATGGCCTGTCACCCAAATGGCCAATAATGGGCCGATTTATATTACAGCACGCTGTCGGCCCGTGATTTGTTCATCACAATTGAGCTGAATCTTGTTTTAAACATGTTAAAAGACTAATTAATATTACGGCCCAATTAAGGCAAGCACTTTACTCTCCCTTTTAAAGGCACGAAACTAATAGTGGGCCAGATTAAGACTAGACCTAACTAATGGCCCAGGATGATTGTAGGCCCACGGTTTGGCCTGTACTAGTGATTATTATTTTATAAACCTAACCTATTGGCTCATTGCGCACCTATCGAAGATTACGTCATTTTCTCAGAGCGACAACAGCATAAACAACAAATAAATTACAGCATCGTGACGAAGAATAAACCTAGACTATACGACAAAGAAATTACATCATATTACATCCCCTGGACATCAAAGTTCGCCGCTAGTGATAATAAAGGGCAACCAGACAGCAGATTCAATAAACTGGGCAGGTCACCACCAGTGGAAGTAAACAGGCCGACAAAATAATAGACAGAACTGACATCACTTCAACACAGTTCAAGAAAGGTTAGCCCGGCCGAGGAGCTACAGCGCAAGCAACGTAGGAACCTGATGAGACTGCGCTTCTTTGACGCTTATATCCACCAACCTAAGCTGCATAGCATCAATAGACATCATGTACTTATGCTTAATCTTTCATAGAGATTGGAGTTTCGATCGGATTTGAGCGGAAGCATGTCTTTCTGCTTGAATTTCAGACCGAAGAAGTTATACAAATTCTGGCGGCGACTTCATCGAGCTTCTATCACTAAGTAAGTTTGACACTACATCAAGATATGACTTTGCAGTTGTATTCCTACCATCAAGATATGTTGCCTTCTTCTCTGTAATATATGTTAGAGCGACAAACAATGGGTTCGTCTCACTATCATTATGTCAGTTCTTCCTAGCAGTAGTGATGTCACCCTGAAAGAGAAACAAGTAGGTAGATAACATGTTTTGCATGTATAAGCATCAACACTGTCAATTCATCTCATTTCTTTGTCAGAAATAAAGAGACATGGTTTAAAATTGCATTAACATAATAGGCATTGTTCATAGTTAAGACGACAGGAAATGGCATTGTGCAAGAGCGGCCAGCTTCACCAGACCACTGGATTACAGATCAAGAACACATGCATGCATGTAGTTCTAAACAACGTATAAGCATGAATGGTGAGTGTACTGTCAATTTATACCATTTCAGATTGGTAAATAAAGAGATACGATTTAAATAACATTAATATAATATGGCATTGTTCATAGTAGAGACATAGCAGGATATCACATTGTGCTGTTGTTGGTAGTTTCACCACACCACTAGATTACAAATCAAGAGCACAAGAATACACATAGTGCTAAAGAAGATAACATTCTATGTTTAGTTTAATTTATATGGTACGAATAAGGAACCAGGTTGTACAACTAAAGATTGAAATTAAGAAGGACAAACTTATGTTTATGTACTTCTTCTTTATAAACTTTGAACAAGGAATTTGATGTAGACGACAAAAATAAATAGCATTTGCACTCATAGCTAGCCAAATATACACAACAAAGTTTGAAGGCTCGAGGAGGACAAACTTACATTAGTGGTGAAGACAGGCTCTATAAAGCCCTTGTCCATATTGATAGGGGGGAATTCAAGATATTTACCGCAGACTCTTCTTCAAGAGCATTGCCTTTATTCTACATTTTGCTATGATTAAATATAGATGTGAAAATATAGGAACAAATGGCGATTATTTAACTTAAGATGCATAGTACAAATGTAAATAGAACATACAGGCAAAAGGCACTGACAATAGCAATGCGGAGCTAAACTTCTTCAGTAACATTGGTTTTATTCAATATTTTTGCAAGAGTAAATGTAGATCTGATGTGTAGAAAATGGAGGGCAGGGGAAAATAAGCTGGAAAGTGTACATGAAGAACTAGATGAAAAATATAAGTACAGTGATGAAGGATAGCAGATACTTACAAGAACAATGCAGAACTAAACTTCTTCATAAGCAATGGGTTTATTCTACATTAATGTAAGCACTAATATAGATATGATAATTTGGAGCGAACAATGGATAAGCAAGCTATAATGCACAATGATGTCACATAATCCACGAGGTATGAATGTAAGGACAACGATAGGACAATAGGAACTCAGAAGAGCAAAGCAGTGACCAGCATAGTTGCGATATCCAAGGTTTTGTGGCGCTGGTTCTATTACCAATATACGTTGGGTGTTATGTTATTTCTCTAGTAGCACCACCTTTTTCAAGGACTTTGGTTGTACTCCTTCAGGTTCTGCAACCAGCCTCTTCCTTTTGGATGTCGGGAACACAAGAACAACATTTGAATGGAAACACATGGTATGACAATAAATGGAATAGGTGTTGATAATGGATGGGCATGGCATATTCACATATATCATGAGTAAACTAAGTAGATGGCGGTGCAACGAAGCAAAAGAAATGCAAGACACCTTATGCAAGATATGTGAAACCAATAGAACCTGGCCAAATTAGAACAGACACCTTCTTGGGTGAACATGATAGGCCATCTTCCTTTGACTCCTTGAGCTCAGAATAGTCATTAGGATCATATTCTAAATATGAATCTATAGTTCGAGAGCATGTGGGTTTCATTGCATCCACAATGGAGCTCAATCCCTTGATAATAAGCTTGTTACCCATTGAACTATTCTGCAATAATCTTCTGATGTGCACATTCTCATGTTCATTATGATTACATACAATATCTGAAAAGCATGAATACATAAATACTAGCGAGATTATGTTTGTAATGCAAATGATATTATAATATAATAGGGGCTCCTTGTAAACCCTTGTGTGCTATCACTGGATTCTGATGAGAGAGCCCATGTGTGCTGCAATATGATAAGTAGATTAAAATAATCTAGCACAACTACATAAAATATGGGATCCTCTATTGGGAGGACCACATGTAAGGATAGTTGGCAGATTATAGGTTCATAATATACCACATAGAAAGTTTATTGCCAAACCTTGATATCGAGAGCGCAGAGCCATTATACGTCTCCAACGTATCTATAATTTATGAAGTATTCATGCCATGTTTACAATAATTTTATATGGTTTTGGTATGATTTGCATGGAACTAACCCGGACTAATGTTGTTTTCAGCACAACTACCGTGGTGTTGTTTTTTGTGCAGAATGAAAGTTCTCCAAACACCGGGAAACTTTTTGGGGGATTTTTTGATGGACTAGAAGACTACCAATGGGCCAGAGCAGCACCTGGGGGTGCCCCGAGGGGGGCACAACCCACCAGGGCGCGCCTGGGCTGCCAGGCACGCCCCGGTAGGTTGTGCCCACCTTGGTGGCCTCCCGCAACCCCTCTTCGCCCTATAAATTCTCAAACATTCCAAAAAATCCTCACTGAGACCCTAGATCAGAAGTTCCACTACCGCAAGCCTCTGTAGCCAACAAAAACCAATCGGGAGCCCATTCCGGCACCCTACCAGAGGGGGAGATCATCACCAGTGTCCATCTTCATCATTAAGGCGGCCACCACGATGAGGAGAGAGTAGTCCACCCTCGGGACTGAGGGTTTGTACCAGTAGCTATGTGTTTACTCTCTCTCTCTCACGATCTCAAGGTGTCACGATCTTGATATATCATGGGCTTTGTTAACATAGATGGATCATATCATGTTTCTACCCTATCTACTCTTGTTGTGATGAATTGAATCTATACCCTTTCAAGTTTTGTCATGATATATGTCTTGCATATGAATACCCGTGGTGACAATGGGGTATTATTTTGATTCACTTGATATATGTTATGGCACTCAACTTGCGGATTCCCGCGATGATATTGGGGTAATCTATGCATAGGGGTTGATGCACGTTTTTATTATCTTTTCTTTGATAGAAACTTTGGGGTCCCCTCGTAGTTTTTTTTTGTCGATTGAGTATTATGAATCTGAAATTGCTTGATACTTATCGTATAATTAACTCACGGGTACTCGCTGTACATTGGGGGTATCTAGGTGACATTAGATTTGGTTGATATCTATCATATGGTGTTATTTCAGTAAGAACTCTTGATTAGATAAACCGGAAAGAATAGCTTGTTGTTATTTTAGTACGAACTCTAGGATAGATTGATCGGAAAGAATAGCTTTGAGGTGGTTTCGTACCCTATAAACAATTTCTATCTTTTGTTCTCCGCTAATAGGAATTTGGGAGTGATTCTTTATTGCACTTTGAGGGATAGTCATATGATCCGACTATGTTAGCATTGTTGAGAGATTGCGCTAGTGAAAGTACGGACCCTAGGCCTCATTTTCCATTATTGCAATACCTTTTGTGATCCGTTTTATCATTTACTACATTGCTGTTTTTTATTGTTCTTACAACAAAAACAAATATCTACTATCCATATTACACTTGTATCACCTTCTCTTTGCCGAAGTAGTGCACCTATGTAAAATACCATTGTATTTGGTGTGTTGGGGACACAAGAGACCTTTTATTATTTGGTTGTAGGGTTGTTTGAGAGAGACCATCTTAATCCTACACCTCCCATGGATTGATAAACCTTAGGTCATCCACTTGAGGGGAAATTGCTACTGTCCTACAAAACTCTGCACTTGGAGGCCCAACATGTGTCTACAATAATAAAGTTGCGTAGTAGACATCAAGATCTTTTCTGGCGCCGTTGCCGGGGAGGTGAGTGCTTGAAGGTATGTCTTTAGATCTTGCAATCGAATCTTTTAATTTCTTGTTTTGTCACTAGTTTGGTTTATAAAAGAAAACTACAAAAATGGAATTATGGTTGCATCATATTATTTATCATCTTTATAATGTCTTTCTTGAAAACGATGGTTCAGAAAATTGTGCTCAATTGTTAGAAAAAGAAGTTAATAGATTTTTTGGCACAAATTATTTGAATAATGAGCATGAATGCAATATTTAATATTTGATTGTGCTGAAAGATTTAATATTTCTCGCCATCCTTGTGAACTTTGCAATGAACATGGTCATTTAAATCTCCAATACTATTTGTTTCATAATGAGATTGTGTCCAAAAATTGTGATAACTTGATTACCCTTGAGCATCATAAAAAGATTACTATTCTTTTGGGGTATGAAGAAATGAAATGTATAACTAAGGGTATTCCAAAATTAATCTCAATATATTTCTTGACTTTGTTCTAGAGGAAATATATATGTTTTGTGCGGAAAATTGCATTGAGAATCCTTATATTGCCAACTATCTAAAGGCAAGAAAACATATAGAGTATGATGAGAGTACCAATGAAATGGAAAATATTTCCCAATACACTCCTAGTTTTTCTTCTGATGAATTAGGTAAGAAAGAGGCACTTCCTATCCAATCTATCTCTTTAACAAGAAGCTCAAAAAAATTGATTAAACCCACACGTGAGGTGGCGAAAAAGAAAAAAGAAAAGAATAGAAAGTAGAGGTAAAAAGGTAACTCTCCCAAGTAACATTGCTCCTATCACCATTGTCCCTCATGAAAGTGAATCAAATATGATGATGGAGGATGATGATGTTGAGTATGATTTTGTGATGCCTAATACTTGTTTTAATGATTATGATTGGGAAGACAATGATGTATTTTATGATCATGAAAATCTTTTTGGCACTTTCTTGGAAGAATATGATAATAATTCTTGCTATACTATTGGTGCCATTCATGCTATTGATAAGAATGATTATGATGATATGCAAAACCACAAGCTTGGGGATGCTATGTTTGATGAATATGAGATGTTTGAAGATTTATTTGCTGAAAATAATGCTTGTCCTAAGCTTGGGGATGCTTTGCATAATGAATATGATCCTTTGGTTCCTTCTACTTTTGATAAGAAAATTTATTATGATGATAGCATGCCTCCTATTTATGATGATTACAATGATGAATGCAGGTTTGGAAGAGTGTCAACTCTAGGTAGTAGTGATCCCACTATTTTGTACGGTGTTGAATATTATTACAATATTGATGAAAGTGGATTTGGAGAGGTCGTGAATTTATTTAATGATACATCCACTATTTTGGAAGAGGTTTCGATTGACAATGATGAGAACAATGTTACTATCTATGATGATTATTATGATGACATGTACGCCATAAAGAGTAATTAATTTTCTATGCTTTTGGATCATGAAAAGAATGCTTTATGTAATGGTTATGTGGATGAATCTATTCATGATGCTACTAAAATTATTATGACAGAGGAACTTCTGATTTATGATGCTCTTGTTATGTTTCAATCTTTATCGTTTATGCGAGCATCATTGAACTCATCATGCCTAGCTAAAAGGCATTAAAGAAAAGCGCTTGTTGGGAGACAACTGAACACTTTTACCTACTGTTTTTGTGTGTTCACATGATTATGCTACTGTAGTAATCATGTTATATTGTCTTTGTTTTAATAAAGTGCCAAGTAAATCCTTTGGGATCATGTTGGGTGATAGTTGATTTGATCTTGCTGAAAAACTGAAACTTTTGCGCTCATGAAAATAACTCTCATTTTTAACAGAAGAATGCTTTTGAGTTGATTATTTTTGCAGAATATTAATATACAAATTTCTCACATCTTCCTAGGTTTTTGATAATTTTTGGAGTAGCAGAAGTATGGTTTGAGTACAGATTACTACATACTGTTCTATTTTTGACAGATTCTGGTTTCAATGCATAGTTTGCTTGTTTCCTAGTTTCTATGGCTTGTATTGCTCAATATAAATTGTAGAAATGATATGTTAAAGTAGGCGTTGTGTGGAAAGAATTATGAATCTTGTCTTTGACAGTACCAAAAGTGAAATGGTTTGCTCTTTATCATTCTTACCTATCTCACAGGGTTCCATTAAGTTTTGTGTGATTGAAGTTTTCAAGTTTGGGGTGAGATGTCGATATGAGGAGAATAAGGAGTGACAACAACATAAGGTTGGGGATGCCCAAGGTACCCCCAAGTTAGTATTCAAGGAAGATCCAAGCAACTAAGATTGGGGATGCCCCGGAAGGCATCCTCTTTTTTGTCTCCAACATTATCGTTAACCTCACTTGGAGCTATGTTTTCATTCGTCACATGATATGAGTTTTTCTTGGAGTATCAATTTATTTTGTTAGGATTTCTTAATGTTATTTAGAGTAGTATTTTGCATCTTTTATTTCAATAAAAGTGGCAATGATAGCCTTTGCCATGCTTATTTTGCAAGTATGCTTGTTGCTATTTGAAAACAGAAAGTTTACCGCTCTTGCAAAACTTCCCTAGAAAAGTCAGAATGTGATAAAATGTTGAAACTTTCTGCACAATAAGCTCTGATAAATTCTCTATAGTTTGGTATATTTCCATAATCTTTGGATTTTAAGAAGTATTGATACTCTTGCATTCTTTATAGACTACTGTTTTGGCAGATTGTTGTTATGTTTGCATTGTTTGCATATGTTTGCTTGTTTAATGATTCTATTTGAGGATAGGAGTACTAAATATGCAGTGGCATTTAGTATGCGATGTTGAAAAATATTTTTTGTGGTTTGCTACAGTAGAGAATGATAAAGTTTTTGCATTGGTTTATACTAACTTATATCATGAGTTCTTGTTGAGTTTTGTGTGGATGAAGTTTTTGAGATTTAGGGAAACCGTGATATGAGAGGAATTAAGGAGAGACAAAAGCTCAAACTTGGGGATTCCCAAGGCATCCCAAGATAATATTCCAAGAAGTCTCAAGCATCTAAGCTTGGGGATGCCCCGGTAGGCATCCCACCTTTCTTCTTCAACAATTATCGGTTACTATCGGTTGAGCCTAAGTTTTTGCTTCTTCACATGAGTTGTGCTATTATTGGAATGTCATTTTTTGTTTTGCTTGCTTTTTGATAAAATACTTAGATCTGAAAGTTCTAAATAAAAGAGAGTCCTCGAATAACTACCCATTTACATAACTACTCGCTTGATCTTCACTTATATCTTTTTCGAGTAGCTTGTCATTTACTCTTGTGCTTCACTTTTATCCTATGAGTAAATTGTTGAATGAATTGAATATCATGAAGTTGAAATTGTATGTTCATATCATTCCTAGTGGTAGCTTCACATTGGGTTTAGAAAGTGAAATCTTTTGAAGCTTGACAATCACAATATTGGTCATACAAGCAACTCATGAATGATTAGTAGAAGGAAGAGAGCTTTCACATGCAAATACACTATCTTGGAAATCTTTTGTGATTGTGATCCCCCATCAAAATATTATATGCCAAAATTGTTGACATTGGACCAGGAAGACAACATAATGATTTATGTTTGTCATATTCACATAGAAGTTATATTGTCATATATCCTTTAACATGTGGTGCTTGCCCCCTATCTTTTCTAGCGAAAAATTCCACACCAAGTAGAGATACTACTTGTGCATCCAAAAACCCTTAAACCCAAATCTTGTTTTGAGAGTCCACCATACCTACCTATGGATTGAGCAAGATCCAAGTAAGTTGTCATCGGTGCAATAAGGCAATAAAAATTGCTTCTAAAAGTGCTAGATCATTTCGTCTAAGAGAAAATTGAGCGCTCTACGAACTTGTGATGGTGAAGAATAAAAGCGACAGACTGCATAATAAAGGTTGCTATCATAAGGGACAATATAACATGACGTTCTTTTGCACTAAGGTGTTGAGCATACAAACAAATAAGCGCATGGCAACCTCTACTTCCCACTGCGAAGGGCCTATCTTTTACTTTACAGTATTTACTTTTATGCAAAGATTCAAAGTTCTTCTCTATATTACTTTTTATTTTTCTCTTTTGGCAAGCATCATGTGGTGAGGAAAGATCTAGGCACATATATCCAGTTGGATATGGGTAGGATGAGTTATTATTGTTGACATCACCCTTGAGGTGAATACTTTTGGAGGCAAAATTATAAGCCCCTATCTTCCTATGTGTCTGGTTGAAATATTTTTCTCATGTGTATGCGGTGAGTGGTTAGCAATCATAGAAGACTATATGATGGTTGAGCATGTGGAGCTCTTACATAGACTCTGTTGAATAAGTTGAATTGCAATTGCTTGGTGACTGAGATCATAGGTTGTTGAGTTTCAAGAGAATTCATTGTTTGAACCATAACATGTGAATTGGTTGCTACTTTATCATAATAAGTTTTATAAGAAAGAGTTGCTGTTATGATGCTAGGAAAAGTGATTGAAATTGTCATTGATCAAACTTGTGCACTTTGCTATCATTCACACTTCATAAATTATTTCTTTTATCATTTACCTACTAGAGGACGAGTAGGAATTAAGCATGGGGATGCTGATACATCTCCAATGTATCTGTAATTTATGAAGTATTCATGGCATGCTTACAATAATTCTATATGGTTTTGGTATTATTTGCATGGAACTAACCCGGACTAACATTGTTTTCAGCAGAACTACCGTGGTGTTGTTTTTTGTGTAGAAATGAAAGTTCTCCAAACACCATGAAACTCTTTGTGGATATTTTATGGACCAGAAGACTACCAATGGTCAAGAGCAGCACCTGGGGGGCGAGGGGGGCACAATCCACCAGGGCGCGCCTGGGCCCCCAGGCACGTCCCGGTGGGTTGTGCCCACCTCAGTGGCCTCCTGCACCCCCTCTTCGCCCTATAAATTCTCAAATATTCCAAAATCCTTCATGGAGATCCTAGATAGGAAGTTGTGCTGCCGCAAGCCTCTCTAGCCACCGAAAACCAATCGGGAGCCCGTTCCGGCATGCTACCGGAGGGGGAGATCATCATCAGTGGCCATTTTCATCATCCCGGTGGCCACCACGATGGGGAGGGAGTAGTCCACCCTCGGGGCTGACGGTTTGTACCAGTAGCTATGTGTTCAATCTCTCTCTCGCGCGATCTCAAGATGTCCAGATCATGATATAACATAGATGGATCATATCATGTTTCTACCCGCTCTACTCTTTTTGTGATGAATTGAATCTTTACCCTTTGAAGTTTTGTCATGTGGGATTGAATGTTCAGATCTGAGAACACATGATATATGTCTTGGATATGAATACCCGTTATGACAATGGAGTATTATTTTGATTCACCTCATATATGTTATGGCACTCAACTTGTGGATTCCCGCGGTAATATTGGGGTAATCTATGCATAGGTGTTGATGCACGTTTTTATTATCTTTTCTCCGATAGAAACTTTGGGGTCCCCTCATAGTTCTTTGTGTGGATTGAGTATTATGAATCTGAAATTGTTTGATACTTATCGTATAATTAACTCACGGGTACTCGCGGTGACATTGGGGTATCTAGGTGGCATTAGAGTTTGTTGATATGTATCATATAGTGTTATTTTAGTACGAACTCTTGATTAGATCTATCGGAAAGAATAGCTTGCTGTTATTTCAGTACGAGCTCTAGGATAGATTGATCGGAAAGAATAGCTTTGAGATGTTTTCGTACTCTACAAACATTTTCTATCTTTTGTTCTCCACAAATAGGAATTCGGGAATGATTCTTTCTTGCAATTTGAGGGATAATCATATGATCCAACTATGTTAGCATTGTTGAGATATTGCGCTAGTGAAAGTATGGACCCTAGGCCTCATTTTCCATTATTGCAATACCATTTGTACTCCGTTTTATCATTTACTACATTGCTGTTTTTATTGTTCTTACTACAAAAACCAATATATACTATCCACATTACACTTGTATCACCATCTCTTCGCCGAACTAGTGCACCTATACAAATTACCATTGTATTTGTTGTGTTGGGGACACAAGAGACTTTTTATTATTTGGTTGCAGGGTTGTTTGAGAGAGACCATCTTCATCCTGCACCTCCCACGAATTGATGAACCTTAGGTCATCCACTTGACGAAAAATGGCTACTATCCTACAAAACTCTACGCTTGGAGGCCCAACACGTGTCTACAAGAATAAAGTTGTGTAGTAGACATTAAGCCACTATGCAGATCGTAGTGTAGATAATAGGGTTACGCCATAACAACCTTACATAAATCGGGAAAACAGAACTAACTAGAAAATACAGGGTTTTGCCGTTACTAATATGCAGCCTATCGATCACCTACAAGCTAGTTCTATTCATCTAAAGGCGTACAACTGTTACTATCAGTCTAGTGTACCGCGCGGCTCCTACCATTTCCGAGATATTATGGAAGACCAACTCTAAGTGCAAAATCATGTAGCAGAACTTGCTCAGTAGAGCTATCGACTGCAAATGTTCCTACTCCCCATCCTGACATGGAACATACTATACTTACTAAAGAAGAACAGAAGAGGAACATGTTAAAGAATAGAAGGGGAAGCATATTATTGAGATTCCCCTTCTTTCTATACAATGTTGGTTGCCCACCCATGATGAATGAGAGCGCACAAAGAAATGCAATTCCACCATGTCTCTCTATATGTGGCCACATGCATTTGGAAACTCAAGTGGGAGCATTAGCTAACCAATTAAATGTATGTGTGTTAGCTAATGTCAGTATCATATCACATTCATATTTGAAGAACCTTAGGACATATGATTGGTGTGTTATCTAGCTTTAAAGGGTGGACACCTGCTAGTAGGACACAATCACCTATGAAGAACGTAGTGTAGATATAATGGGAAAACCATAAGCATTAGGAGTAAATCAGGAAAGTGGAACTTGCTGGAATAAATGTGCTAGTATTGCCGGTACAGCTATAAATGCTTAGAATACAAGCTCTCTACAACTGGCGCAGTACTGTTACTATCAGTTTAACTCTCAAAGGCGACACATACGATAGAATACAAAGAGTTGAAAGCGTCCATGACAATTGACATGAAGACCAACACGAAGAATTGAAAGCGTCCATGACAAGTGACCAAATAGACTTGTACACTACAAATGTTCCTGCTCCTCTTCAATACAAAGAACATACTGTACAACTATTATACTCCCTCTGTTCCTAAATACAAATCTTTGTTGAGATTCCACTATGGATCACATACGGATGTATATAGATACATTTTAGATTGTAGATTCACTCATTTTGCTCCGTATGTAGTCCATCGAGGAATCTCTACAAAGACTTATATTTAGGTACAGAGAAAGTACTTACAAAGGAAGGACAGAAGAGGAGCATGCTAAAGAAGAGCAAGCAGATTTTGGATAATAAAATGTTTGTTGGCCACACATGATGGACCAGAGCGCATAAAGAACGCAACTACCTGTTGTCCCTCGATATGTGGCGCATGTACTTTTTTAAAGTAAAGTAGGAACATTAACTGACCAATTAAACATTCTCTATTTTAGTACATGTCAGCATCATATCAGATTCATATTTGAGCAACCAAGTTTGGCATTATGAGTGCCATGTTGTTTAACTTGCTGGGTTGAGGAGCACTACTTGCACGTACATCTCGAAGTACCTATGATATGGTACATAATATATGGGAATGCCTACATGCAAGTCGCCTAACATTCGTCATTTGGGCCAGTCGACCATTTCAGGCGGTTGTATGAAGATCCTACGTCTCCTAACCCTTCTTCTTCCTCGCCTCTTATTCTTCCCCTAAAGATCACCGCACGGGTCACCGGCAGAATCACCGGCCCCCGCCCTCACCTGAACTACCCACCACCTTTGATATTCTGCCGCCCCTGGCCATCCCTCTAGCTAACCCCACCCCCTATCGGCGTCGAGTTTTGCCTCCGGAGAGGCCCCACCATAGCCAGATGATAGCCCCCCACAACCACTTTCCTCACCTGAACCCTAAGATATATAATGGGGCAGCCCTCCGGTGAACTCCCAAAAATGGACTGACCCCAATTTCAAATTCAGTCGAGTGTCATTTAAGCTAATGTGGAATATAAAAGGGGAAACCATAAGAATTGCGAGTATAGTGGTGTGTGTGCCACGACGGATTTGAAGGTGCAAACTAGACAAAGGCAACTTCGTAATCAATGTTTGGTTTCGACTAACAAGTAAGATTCTATGTGATGGACAAAATATCACAGTAAAGCAGTGGTGATCTATTTTCTTGCTAAGATAAATAACTTGGGCAGATACAAAAGAGTACCGCCTCTGGTGTGGCGCCGTGTAAGCATCTGCTGAGGCGTTGAGGGTGCAGCGGTAGCGATGGCTGTTAGTAGCATGGGAGCAGATCTAGGAGGGCAGACAGTGGCGGCGAGGGAAATATCCCGGCGCGGTGGACGAGACTGTTGTACAAGCGGCCTCGGAAAGGAGGACGACGACGCGGATGAAGTGAGAGGACGTGAATCAAGGATTCTAGTTAGAAGTCGTGGATGAGAGAGGTCGATCTCTTGTAATGGACGACGGCGCGTCCGGGTATCTGCTCCGGCATGGTGGAGGAGGACGGTGGTGGATGGGCTGGCATACGGAGGAGACTACGGTGGAGTGGATGTTTTGGCGCCCATGGAGTATGAATGGGGAAATGGAGGGACATAGGAAGGGGGGAACCATGTTTTCGGGGCGAGCTTGTCTCAAATGCGAGGAGATTTATGAACTTAGCCCCTATTTAAAATTTCCTACATCACAACAATATTAGTCGGTTGGGGACAGGACGGCAATCTCACATACACCGAATATTTGCCGAGGGAGATTTCGACCTAGGAGAGTTTGTTTTGGCCACCGTGTATGAATCAGCGAGGGAGGTCAGAGGCGATTTCGACCGAGGTGTAATTCTGATTTGGCGCACACCGTGTATGAATGCAGGGAGGTGAGAGGCGGAGGTGGTTATGTCATGTTTAAGTGAAATTACAAGCCTACCCCTATCGAAACATATAGAAATTCAGCTGATAGGCTTTGCATGTTAGGGATACGCAGTAATTTCCATCTCGCAGATTTTGGTTTCGGGCGGTTACTGCGACTTCCCCCACTTCATTCAAATTTTTGCAGAGAAAGAGTGCACGTTCACCGTGCCAACCCAATTCGAATTCAGTTTGTATTTTTTTCGGACATGATCCATTTTGTATTCAAATACAAATCTATATACATCATTTTTTATATAGACTTTCAAAAGCACAACACCCTTTATACATAAACATGGTTAACAAATGGCTTGATCTCAGATTCATAAGGCTAGATCCATCTTAATTTGGATTCAAATATTTGAAACCACTTTATGTTGAAATCCAATATATGCATTCTTCGCTAACTGTCTCCAATTAATGTGTGTTTCATGCAGGTTTTTTACTTCTCCAACATGTATAATGTGTTTCACACACGCAACATATGGTGTAATCCTGTTTAGACATTAATTGCATATAAACCAAGCATTGTCGCTCATTAAAGAATCTATGGTTCACTAATATTGATAAACTATATAACATGACACGTGTCCCCAAATTCAAATGAATATGCATGTTTGATAGACCAATTTTCGTTATGATATTATCATTGTCGTGGTCTCTAGTTTAAATATTTGAATCCCCTTTAATCCAGATATTCGTCTCATATAGCTATCACTCATGCTTATATCTCTCTCTAGACCTATATGCCTTCATCATCTCTCGGGTATCTTTTCGTGCTACTTGTATGTCGACAATTATCTTTTATCTTCGTAACACAGTGACAGTACTCTCTCCCTCGACCTTCACTCTATCTCTCTCTAAGTATATCTCGCTCCCTGCTATGTGTCTCTAGCTATGATTCTCCCTGTGAAATCTCTTTCTCTCACACTAACACAAACTTCGTCTCCCGGGGTCTCATTTCTCTCTACTATTCCCCTGTGTGCCACTCGCACGCCCCCTCTCACACAGAGATGTATTCGCTCCTTAGGTAAAAGAAGTTATGACACTTCCTCTTAAATATCTCTTTCTCGCAGACAAACACAAACTCTGTGTCCCAGGGTCTTACATCTCTCCACCATTCTCTTGTATGTCGCTCACACACACTCTCTCTCACTAGAGATATCTCACGTTCCCTGATATGTCCCTCTAGATATCGCTCTCATTGTGAAATATCTTTCGCTCTCACAAACACAAAACTCCATCTCTCGGGATTTCATTTCTATCTGATATTTGTTTGTATGTGACTCACATGCATCCTCTCTCTATCTCTCTCAAACCAACACACATAACTCAGCCTTATGATCCACTCGACTCTTATCTCTAACACACACACTAGCTAGCCGATCTCCCTCTAGCTAGCATCTTTATCTTTCTATTTATATGTTTCTCCATCAACCTTCTTTTCCCCCCTCACTCTTTCTTCCTATCACGCACACTATATATGTTTCTCTCTACATGCAGTCATGCACCCTCTTTTTATCTTTCTCTCACACACACATAACTTCACCCTCTGAACCACTCGGCGGTCATCTCTAACACACAAACTAGCTGATGTGCCTCTAGCTAGCATCTCTATCTCTCTATTTATCTGTAGTTTCTCCGTCAAGATTTCTTTCTCGCACGCACTCTTGCTTCCTATCATGCACACTATATCTGTCTCTCGATACATGCATCTATAGGTTGATCTCTTTTGCACAACCGTTGTGTCTCACTCCCTATGCTCGCCATAGATGCATGCTCCAGCCCACACCACTATCTCTTAAAGACAAAAACACATGCTCAATTATCAGGCCTTCTTCCCTCCACTCTCACATGCATGCATATTGTCATACCGATCCATCTCTCCCATGTCGTTCTTATGCCTTATGTCTTCTTTATTTTATCCCGATCATGCGCGCGTGCACACACACACATCCCACGTATACATGTATACCTCTTGCACATGCACATTCAATGTCTCCTATGTCTCCATACAAAGTTAACTACCCTCAGCCCTAACCCCACATTGAATCGTTCTCTTCTTGTGTGCACATAACTTCGTCCTGGATGGTTAAAACACACAGTCACACTTAACAATCTCCTTCTAGCTACCCTCCTCTCTCACTCTTCCCCTATGTCCCCGAAACCAATAAGACCATTCCTTCATTTAATTCCCACGTACATCCACCATCGATATATATTAGTCTTCCTCTGTGTCTCTTGAACAAACACATTCTCTCAATGTCGACTCCTCTCATGAGCACATGCCTTCTGTTCCCTCTCTACGGGCTTCTTCTCTCTCGCACCCCCACGTTGGTGGCCTCTGCCATAAACATCACCTCTCTACAATGAAGCCACACACTTAAATTACTTTCTCCACCGAAGACTCCGCTTCGCACACACACGTACGCACACGCACACACACACACACACATGCACGCACGCACGCACGCACACACACACACACACTAAGACTCCATCTCACACAGACATGCTCTAGGCGGATCATTTGTTCCTACCACCCTTCGTCCAACCTTACCCGTATGATAAACAATCACCTTAATTTACTTGTATAACATGGACAAATTCTAATTTAGTTTAGTAGTTATCAAACTTCTTATAATTATATAACGCAAATCACGAGCAGGAAGTGATTTTTTTTACACAACCACGTTAACATGGCCACGTAAATTACTAGCTAAAGTGTAATACCATTATACTTATATCCCGATGCAAAAGGTTGAGTACATGTCCAGAGAGTAGAGTCGCACACACGCACTCCGTCTCTCAGAATCTCACACACATACCAGTTACGTGACGACCCCTAAGCAGTCCCGTATGTTACAATTTGTGCACCCACTGGTACACGTGATGGTGCGCATTTATTTAAGCTGGACGGCGAACCCAAATAGTAGCTCCATTCATTACCGTCCCGCTGCCTCTTCTCTGGTTGTCGTCACCCGATAGACATGGACCAACCGAAGGTAACAACATACGCCATACTCCCGCTGGAGCGGCGCTTTACTCTGGAGGCCACACAAAGCCCGGATCGCAGCCGCCCTGCCTCCGGAGTCCAGACTAGTAGGAGCCGCATGAGGAGGCATTGGAGGTAGAGCAACATAAGGAGCCGGAGGAGGAGAACGATGACAAGGGTCCGGAACAGGAGGACGATGACATGGGCGAAGCTGAGCCGGAGGAGGACGATGCTTTCCATTATATTCAGACTTAAAGGGCTTTGAGTTTCATAGAGATAAGAGAAAGTAAATTTTAGTGGTCATGCATGCATCTTTTTGTGCTAGCACTCCTATATAAGGGTTGACTGGTCATTTCCCACGGACGTGCACTGGCAGCGGAAGAGGAAGAAGAAGGGAAGTGGGTTGTGGAGTAAGCCAGTGGCAGCACGAGCTCCAAGGAACATTCGTGCAAAACAATGCATAGTTGTACATTATAGTCCAATGGAGTTTGAATTGGCCTTTAGGTTGCGTCTTGATGACATGGCTGCAACATGTAGGCTGTAGTTTGACATCCTACCACTCCTCTTCGCAAGGTTTTGTCACATAAGATTTGCATGCACGCACGTCACACACGTACTTGTTGAAGGCCTGCTCGAAAAAGGTCGACCAGGTCCGCTAGTTCGCGTTGGTCCATGCGCCTGGGAAACAACTAATCCCAGTCGTTGTAAATGTCGTGCGTGCTTTAATTATGGGCTAGTGGATGGACGTGAACGTGTCATACAATGAACCACCCACCAACTCCCTAATCTCTATCTCTACTCTTACAATAATAATAATCTATCTATCTATCTCTATCTCTCTTCTACTACTCTTATAAAAACAGAGTTGGTGATGATGGTGTGCCTGCCATCCTGCAATATAGGCCGTCTGATTTATATCTGACGAATAGGAAGGAAAGGCAATTTTGCAAAAAGATACCCGCACCCCACTCCACATTTGCAGATAAGGCCATCCCTCATTCATCTTCGTCTCACATGAGATAAACAGCTCGTATAAATGCATCTTGATAATGCATGGGCCTCTTACTAGTCTCAAATATAAACTGCACTAGTGCGCACCCACAGAACATCCTTTCCAAAGGGATGAAGCCCTGCAGTAACCATCTCCTATCGTGTAAACCACCTCCACAAGGGACAAGGCAGTTGGTCGCCGTTGCCATGTATTCGCAAGGCGGTGGCGCATCTCGTCCTCGTTGAGGTTGGGAGAACTTGGAGGACGATCCTTTGGGATAAGTCGTAAGTCGCTCTAACTTGCTCACATCCGCAAGACTTAGCGGTACTTGCACCAAATATTTTAAGAGGGTGCATAACTATGCGTGGGATAAGGCCATGCTAGGTTGTCTGACATGCGTCCTCGAGGACGAGGATGTTTCCTGGGGGGTCTCTCCAGCGCGGCGTGGCCGTAGTTGCAAGTTGATGCCCCTTGAGATGCCGACGTTGAGGGGCACTCAGAGTTTGTTCGATGAGCATGTAAGTGATGAGTTTGATCATGTAGTAAATGCATTCTAAAGACTACTTCTGTGTGCATTTCCTGATTCCCCCGTTGCCCACTGTTTCGTTAGATAGGCTTCATGCCAGTGGAGATTGGCTTGCATATGTATGGGAGGGTACCAACATCAATTTGCATAGAATTTACAGTGGTGACACTGTTCCTGTAGAACCTTTGTCCAACATTGGGATCATCCATGCAATGGGCCTTTGCCTGAATTTGTATGATGGAACTACTGTGAGATTTAAGGTGATAGCAATCCCGAAAGCCCCCTGATAAGGTCGCCCACCAACCAAAATTACACTCTCATCGTGGTGGTCAACATTGCGATTATTCTCACGAACCCTGCACATGGTGGTCAAAGGTGGACCATTTGGTCTGCGACCGATTTCTTGTCGTATGAGTACGAAGATGTTGTGCTCCTTTGTAACCGCATCTTCATGGTGACAAACTAGAGGACTTGTTTCATGTGGGACACATCCCATGGTATACTCCCTCTCTTCCAGTTTATTTGTTTTGAATTTTTTTCATTTTATAAGTTTTAAATTCAAATTTAGAGCTCCCCATTATATGTTGAGATTACAATGTCCATTAACTCGTTGCGTGCATGTACTAGTTTTTTATTGGTCGTGCATGCATGCATTGCAGGTAACATTTTTTACCAAAATTTCTTAGGAAACTGAGTGCAATAATTGAGTAGTTTTGCAAACTGCTAGTACTACACCTGAAACGGTTCAAAACCAATACCACCACCACGCCCGTGTCTAACCAACCTGGCCAACCCAAACCCCCTCCCTTGCCGGTGTGTGCTTCCCGCGTGAAATGGTTAGCTCGCCCCGGAGGCTCAGTGCCGCATAAATGACTGGACAGAGCGGCAGGCGACTTCTCACTGGCAACAGTGTTGATGCACCATGATGGTCGAGAGAGTGCCGCTTCCCGGTGCACGTGACTGCTCCGCGTCGAGGCTAACCAGAGTGGTGGTGGTGGTAACTTAGCTGGTATATACACTCGGGAATAGCAGACATGGTGATGTGGCAGAGAATTAAAGAAGAGACAGGGGGTCATACATGGCAATAAATATGGACATCTATGCTACTACTCTATGATACTATGCACTATAGAAGTAGTATATCATACACCAGCATCATGCACTAGTACTATATCGTATATGATACTCCCCACTATGAGTAGCCTCAAACGACACCAGGGCCGACCTTTGTCCGTGCGCCGCCCACATTACAGTTGCAACTTGTTTAGAGTAGGTTTTACTCCGGTTTGTATGAAAACTATAATGTATCTCATCCGGTTTATATCAAAAGTTCTCGAAATGTAATGATTTTCGTCCGATTTCTATGAATTCCGCCTTGTTTGCACGATTATGCAGGGAAAAGTCATCCACTGATCAAAATCAGATCGCCAATTGTGGATGTGCAAGGGGCAGTTGGTCTAACTTGGAACCTTGTAGCTGACGACACCCAGTTGTCGTTACCCATGGTACCATTGAAGGGCAACAAAATGCCAGGATCTATCACGATCGGACCCTGATCATGTACCCAGGTAATCCCTTCTCTCCGATTCAAGAGTATTTAAGCCAGGAGCTATCGTATATCTTATTGCCATGTCATCTTAAAACATCTCATTACATGTCTCTTTGTACTCCAGGAGCAGGAGTAGTTCTTTCCTTCTTTTTTTATTGATTGGGATAGTCACCTATGCAACTTTATAATGCCAAGTTGTATAAACTACTAGCAAGATGCTAGTGCATTGCACGAAATATTGAGATGCATTTTTTTACAAAACACCTGTTGTGATTGACCCATGGAGGAGTAATCCCATCTGTAAAAACTAATGATATCTCGAGAATTTTATCAAAAAAATGGTATCTCGAGAATTTCTTCAAAAAATGATATCTCGAGAAAGATGAGAGATAAGGTGAGGAGGAGTGAGGTGTGGTGGTGACTGGTGGTCGGAGTGGACAAAGGCATGGGGATGGACGGTGCTTGCACCGGCCACCATGCCAGATTGTTCCAGATACTACCTTTTTTACTTGCTCAGTAATGAGGTTGTGGGAGATAAGGATGAACGAGGCAAGGCCTTATCTGTAAATGTGGAGAGAGGTGCGGGTATCTTTTGTGAAATTGTCATAGTTTGCTTTCTATCCATCAGATATAAATCGAACGGTCTATATTACATGATGGCAGACACACCATCATCACCAACTCAGTTTTTTATAAGAGTGGAGATAAAGGGCTTAACGCCCCTCCCGATGCTCCACCTTGTACATTTGCTAAGCCTTCCATGTAGGCAAAAAATCTGATGTGGCAAGTAATTTAAGAGGAGAGAGATGAGTGTGGTGATCCTAGGAAGAAACAATGCTAAGCACGTGAATCTAGGCAAAACATTTAAAGGAAGGAAGCATACCAATACATGAAGAGCTTTATTTGATAAATCATTAAATGAAGCAATCTTAGCAACCATAAGCTAAGTACCTATGCATTGGGGAGTATAGTTGCTAAGCTATTTAATGTGCTTAGCACATCATCTAAGCACCCATGCATTGGCAGCAACCTAACAATTTCAATTATGTGTAGTACTAGCTAGGTAGCCATAATCCCATCAAACAAAACTAATCCTACTTTAATTAATGTAGATGGCCAAGGTAACACTCTCAAATTGTTTGTCATAGCCCGTCTCGCAGCTGGTCTATACATTGCTTATGTCGCCCCTCATAGAAAGAAGCAGTATATAGTATTTTATTTTAATCTGTATCCCCTGCTTACATCACCTTATTATACTGCAGGGACCATAACCATGCACCTCAGCATGTATCCAGGTTTGAGATGTTAGGTGTACCAGATGGATGGCGGCGTGTTCGACCCCTGTGATGCTACCTGGGTGCGGATGAACACACTTGAAGAGTACTCGATTTTCATCGGAGACAACTACCCCATAGTGCAAACGATGCCACCTTCCGTGCACGATGCTGATCACCTGCCGTTCATGAAGAAAGGGTGCATATTCATTGCACACCAATGAATTCATATCTTGAACGCCCCTATCCCTTATCTATGTCACTTCAGTTTGGATGAGTCTCCATCGTGGGGAGCCACACGAAGAATTTGCGATTACATGGACTCTCGTTGCCCATCGTTATGTTCGTTCCATCTATGATGAACATGTGGGACTGGAACTACGAGACGGACATGTACCCATGAGTGGACGTACGAACCTGAGTAATGCAGCACAGTATGTGAAGTACAAAGGAACTAATAGTATGACAATGCGTGGCATGTAGGCATTTGTATCTTACTACAACTAAATGTTGTACGTGCAATGCACGGTGATGATATGATGTACCTGCCTAAGTACTCTACTACTATACTAATTGGAGGTACTTATTAGGTTTTATATTTGGTTACATGTATGGAACGAGACCTTCCAACTAGACGTGTCTTTCTCTCCTGGTCGCACTTTGTATCGTTCATACCACTAGTACTACATGTGGTCTCCGACCTAGAAGTGTAAGAAGTGGAGACGCTCTAGCACGCTGTTCGTGTCCCACTCCATTCACTAACTGTGGTACATCCAGCACATACCGTGTTTGGCACTCCTTCGTCATAATAGTTGAAACACTATCTTTCATCAAAAATTAAAAATAAATATAAATCAGCAGTGATACTATACCACATGGTTTCCTTGCTCCTCGATATCGAAAAGAATACTTCCATTCACCGACATGTGGGACGTTGACCATCCTGGTCAACTTGCCATGCAAGTAGAACTCCAAGGGAGAGTCACCCCGTTCGTCGTGCCGTAGTAATAATGACTAATCACTACTGCAGGATGCTGCTAATGCGACACTACGATCAGAGACTCTTTGAAGAAACTGTGTGCAATGTATTAATAGCAAACGGGGATGTTAAAAAACCGCCAAAAAAGATGCAAAACGTTTGCGATGGCGGAGACATCAAACACAGTTCAGATTTTAGTTACATGTGCGATGAGGAAGAACAATAGAAATGGGAAGCCATATCAATGTGTGTGCGATATACGACATACAGTTCGCTCTGATGAACTATGTGCTATTAGGGAATGCAACAGAAACAGTCAAGCAGATCAAGGTGTGTGTGATATACGACATACGGTTCACTCGGACAAACTATTTTCGATTAGGCAATAGAATGGATATGGTTCATCTTAACATGATTTGTGTGATATGCGGCTTTTGTGATGATCCAAAAGAACACAAATGATTCGTGTAAACCAGATGTGTGTGATAGGTAGCAAACAGCCCACTCGGATGAACTATTTGCAATGAGAAATTATGACACAGGCGGTTACTATAGTATGTTCGTGTGCGATTCTGCTCGTACAAAATACTTTGAAAAATGCAAACTAGTTGCTTGCGGTGGCTAGGAGTATCACACACGATGCTTCTGCGAGTACTCATGGGCGATGATTAGTAAGTTACACATAATGAACGGCCGCAAGGGTGATATGCTAATCATAGAGTCTGAGAAGCCCGTCATCGGCGAGCAGAGCAGGACGCAAGGTCTTTTAGCCTATATTTTATTATAATTGTATGCATATGTAGGTCTTGAGTGTTTTGTGTCTTGCCGCATGTGGCATTTTAAACTATCCTGAATATGTAAGACAATTATTAACCGTTGCCATTGTAAATTTTCCTCAACGGCGAGCAAAGCACGCGCAAGGACGCCAGAGTGGAGCCCGCCGCGGCCGCCTTAATCGCGAGCCAAACACGCGGACGGACATGAGCAGAGCGCGCCGTGGCCGCCTCAACACTGAGAAACCACGTGGTCAACCTTCTAGCAACACGTGGGAGACGCTACATCGCATCCATAGGACACGACAGTGATATCATTACCGTGTGTGATAGTGGGCAGACATGTACACGTACATCCGAGAACAAGGGCCCACATTTCGGGCTTCCGATGTGTGTCATACAGATAATCCAAAAGAACTGTTTGCGATGAGTCAGAACAACAGACATGGGGCTTTGTAGGCCTAGAACCATCAATAAATTTTCACTTTGTTTCTCGTCATATTGTAGATTACAACGCAATAAGTAATTGCAAATCAGCTCACACAGGTCAAACTAATATATGTTCACACCGATCAAACAAATATGTATTCACACTTAGCACTGGGCTATAAAAACTACCCACTCGAAAATTACTTCATAGTTCCTGTCCTCATCACCCACAAAACTGGTCTTTCCTGTCAAGTCGTTCCGCCATGACCGGTAGGAGGATTTTCGGATGGACATATAACTAGGCAGCAAATACCAAGGGCGCGGAAGCACTAGAGAGGTCCTTACACGAAGCGGCAGCCGCAACAGAGATGTCCCGGCGCACCGTGGAACCCTCGAACGAGCTAGGGAGGGCTATCACAAGCACACTCGCCACATTGGTGATCATGAAGAGCTGGCGTTGCTGAAGTCCTTGGCTGGCGACGGCGGCATTCTCGCTGGCCTCATTAAGCAGCAGGAGCTGGTCGATGTCTTGACGAAGCTGCTCCAGATCAGCGATGCATTGGCTGACAAGGTGACTGGCCTTGTGGAGCAACTCATGGGTGACAATGTGAAGCTCCTCAAGGCGCTCACCGAGAAGGAGGAGGAGGCCGCCCGCTGGAAGATGCTGCATGAGCAGAGCAGTGCCTTGGGGATGACACTGATAGCGGTCATCGAGGAACTGATGGGTGGCTTGAGGAAGCTCCGGATCAAGCGTGAGCACGAGGTGGAGGAATCCGTGGCTGCTTTCAAGAAAATTCATGAGGAATTGAAGAAGGATCTAGAGGATGTTGTCTCCTAACGATCCATCAAAGAGTAGATACAGTAGCGACCCAGATCGTTGTCTGTGATTTCCTTCTTCTGTCACCCCCCGTGTCTTCCAGGCTTTGCCGCATGTGGAATTTTAAATTATCCCGAATATGTAAGACAATTATTATCTGCACCATTGTAAATTTGTCATCGTACTATCCGTTGCCATTTTATTTGTCGTCTTATTAGCCGTTGCCCTATTTGGCAATTTAAATTAGGCCGGAATACGAATTGAAGCCACAAACAAAGCAAATGATGCCATGGGATCACAAGCAAACACCCTTCATCCAGGTGCTTTAATTAACCCATTAATGGAGAAGTTGTGAGCAAGGGGGGAGGAGGCTGGTGCATGGAGGTCAAAGAGCTCGCTTCCTGGTGATCATGGGTGGCCTTCCTGTTCGCACGTGCACTTGCGAGCCTACGAGGTGGACAGGATGCACGCATCCCGTCAAGCCAGCGCGGAGGACTCCTCGCAAGCGTCCCATCAAGCCTACACGATGGACTCGCGCTTGTCCCGACTAATCAAACAGTTGCATGCATGCCACAAAGTCTGGTTAAATTTTTACAAGATTCATATAATAAAACCGTTTATGATATTAACATGTCATCTTTTTCTTTCAAAAAGGACTTTGTTGGCTACTAATGTATGCATCTCTTCTCAAACTGGACGATTTTTTTACCACAGCATATATGTGCGATGTCATGAAACCATGCCAAGTTTCATATTTTTTGGGTGAGTTTTTGACTAACTGGGATTTAAAAACCGAGATTCTCAGTGTTTCAGGACGACGAGAAGTTTGTAATTCATGCCCATTCCTTAAATAAGATCTAAACATGAACCCAATGACACATGTACGATTTCCCACCCATTTTGCTTCACTGGAGCATGTGCTTGTAGTTCAGATTTAAATTATGGACTACATTAAATGCATAGAAAACTTAATTAGTAATATATAGAATGGCCAAACGAACCTTGAACAGTTTTGAATTTCAGCACGACACTCCTGCTATTCTATGTTTCCTGTAGAAAAGAAAGTTCAAGGTGAGAAGAGGCAACGATTATCGTTTCGCCCACCGAAACAACGAGGGTTGCGAGAAGCTTCGGTTTGTAAGAGGTCTGTAATATAGCTTCGCCCAAATTGGATAATTATATGTACCATGTAGTGACACCCTACCAAGTTTCAGGATTTCCTGGTGAGTTTTGGATTTACAGAGATTTAAAAACCGAGATTCATAATGTTTGTGGCCAAGGCAGGACGGTGGGATGGTTGCATTCATTCCCATTCATTCCATGGGTGCTAAACATGCACCCCCAAGGACACATGTACGTTCTTTCTAGCCATTTTGGTGCACTGGAGCTTGTATTTGTAGTTCGGATTTGAATTATGGACATTAAACGCCTAGAAAATTCAATTAATGAACAAAAAGGGTCAAGCGAAGCCTGAATAATTTCAATGTTCGGCGTGAATGTCCCGTTGTTCCGTCTGGACGAAAATACGAGGCTAGAAGAGGGAGCGATTATCGTTTGGCCCACAAGGGACACGTTTCCCTATCGAAACCACGAGGGTTCTCGCGATAGGCTTCGGTTTGTAATAAAGCTTGGCCCAAATTGGCAATGTTTTTACCACAACATATATGTGCCATGACGTGACACCTTGCCACCTTTGATGACTTTCTTGTGAGTTTTGGATGTATGGGGATTTAAAAACCAAGATTCGGAATGTTTAAGGATGAGCCAGGACTCCGGTACGGTTGTAATTCGTTCCCATTCCTAGCATGGGACCTAAACATGCACCCAAGACACATGTATAATTTTTCTAGCCATTTTGGTGCACTAGAGCATGTATTTGTAGTTCTGATTTGAATTATGGACATTAAGTTCCTAGGAAACTCAATTAGTGTATAAGAAGGACAAACGAACCCTGAGTAAGTTTAAATTTTAGCATGGATATCATGTCATTCCATGTTGCCTGGTGAAGAAAATTTGCCATAAGGGGAACACGTTTCCCAATTGGAACGACGAGGCTTCTTTGAGAGAAACTCCGGTTTGTAAGAGGTTTTTAATAAAGCTTGGCCTGCATTTGAAAAGTTTTTACCATGACATATATGTGCCATGACGTGACACCATGCCACCTTTGATGACTTTCAAGTGAGTTTTGGATTTATGGGGATTTAAAAACCAAGATTCCAAATGTTTGAGGACGAGCCAGGATGCTGGTACGATTGTAATTTGTTCCCTTTCCTGGCATGTGACCTTAACATACACCCAAGGACACATGTATAATTTTTCTAGCCATTTTGGTGAACTAGAGCATGAATTTGTAGTTCAGATGTGAATTATGGACATTAAATGCTTATGAAACTCAATTAGTCTATAAACAGGCCAAACGAACCCCGAATAAGTTTAAATTTAGGCATGGATATCATGTTGTTCTATGTTGCCCGTAGAAGAAAATACAAGGCGGAAAGAGGCAGTGATTACGTTTCTCCACAAGGGGAACATGTTTCCCTATAGGAACCATGAGGCTTCATTGAGAGAAGCTCTGGTTCGTAAGAGGTCTGTAATAAAGCTTGGCCCAAATTGGAAATGTTTTTACCACGACATATATGTGCTATGACGTGACACCATGCCACCTTTGATGACTTTCTGGTGAGTTTTGGATTTATGGGGATTTAAAAACCGAGATTCCAAATGTTTGAGGACGAGCCATGACGCCAGTACGATTGTAATTCATTCCCATTCCTGTCATGGGACCTAAACATGCACCCAAGGACACATGTATAATTTTTCTTGCCATTTCCGTGAATTGGAGCATGTATTTGTAGTTCAGATTTGAATTATGGACATTAAATGCCTTGGAAACTCAATTAGTGTATAAATACGCCAAATGAACCCTGAATAAGTTTAAATTTTAGCATGGATATCATGTCATTCCATGTTGCCCGTAGAAGAAAATACAAGGCGAAAAGAGGCAGTGATTATGTTTCGCCACAAGGGGAACACGTTTCCCTATCGGAACCACGAGGCTTCTTTGAGAGAAGCTCCAATTTGTAAGATGTTTGTAAAAAAGCTAGGCCCAAATTGGACAATGTTTTTACCACGACATATATGCGCCATGACGTGAAAACATGCCAACTTTCATGACTTTTTGGTTAGTTTAGGATTTATGGGGATTTAAAAACCAAGATTCTAAATGTTTGAGGACGAGCCAGGACGCCTGTACGGTTGTAATTTGTTCCCCTTCCTTGCATTGAACCTAAACATGCATCCAAGGACACACGTAAAAAAATTCTAGCCATTTTGGTGAACTGGAGCATGTATTTGAAGTTCAAATTTGAATTTTGTACATTAAGTGCCCTAGAAACTCAATTAGTGTATAAAAAGGCCAAACGAACCCTGAATAAGTTTAAATTTCAGCACGGATATCTTGTCATTCAATGTTGCCCGTAGAAGAAAATTCAAGGCGAAAAGAGGAAGTGATTATGTTTTGACAACAAGGGGAACACGTTTCCCAATCGAAACCATGAGGCTTCTTTGAGAGAAGCACCGGTCTGTAAGAGCTTTGTAATAAAGCTTGGCCCAAATTGGAGAATTTTTTACAACGGCGGATATGTGCCATGATGTGGCACCATGCCTACTTTCATGACTTTCTGGTGAGCTGAGGATTTAAGGGGATATAAAAACCAAGATTCCAAATGTTTGTGGACGAGCCAGGAAGCCGGTACCATTGTAATTCGTTCCCATTCCTGGCATGGGACCTAAACATGCACCCAAGGAAACATGCATGAATAATTTTTCTAGCCTTTTTGGTGAATTGGAGAAGGTATTTGGGTTTTAGATTTGAATTATGGACATTAAATGCCTAGGAAACTCAGTTATTGTATAAAAAGGCCAAGCAAACCCTGAGTAAGTTTAAATTTTAGCACAAATATACTGTCGTTCCATGTTGCCGGTAGAAGAAAATACAAGGCGAAAAGAGCAGTGATTATTGTTTCCCCCACAAGGGGGACAAGTTTCCTTATTGGAACCACGAGGCTTCTTTGAGAGAAGCTCCGTTTTGTAAGAGGCTTGTAATAAAACTTGCACCAAAATGGACGAAAAAAATTCCTTGACATATGTGTGGCATGTCGTGACACCATGCCAAGTTTCACGATTATCAGGTGAGTTTTGGATTTACTCGGATTTAAAAACCGAGATTGTTCTCACAAAATGTTTTCCAATAGCACACAGTTTAGACACGAAAGCCATGTGCCTACCAAACCGTGGACGATGCCCCCCTCCCCCTTGCTGCGCGCGCGATCTGAGTCGTGTGTTCTCATTGGCCAGAACCCAAACCAGACGGATCATACGTCTGCACCATTGGATGCTCCCAGATAAAATGGCAACCCTCAGGCCTTTCGACAGCACATGCAGTACATGAGTAAGAACTTTGTGCATGCATCATGCTAGCTGACGCTTCCTTCTCTACTATGTTTTCTAAACAGGCTACCGTTTCTCGCCACTCCTCTCATCAGTTTCCGGCCTCTTCCCCCATCGTTTTCCCGCTACCAGTGTCGGTGCTCATTGAAGGCCAGGCGGCGACACACCGGCCATGTAAATATCGCACACATTTTCTAAAAGTGCAAATGTGCATGATAGGAGGGAGTAGGTCCCATAGGGTGACCAGCGTGAAATGACCTAAAGGCAAGGAGGCAATTCCTATCGTCAAGGTGCCACTTCCCATCTGCTAGCCTAGTCAAATAGAGTGAATAAGTTAAGCGTGCTTGGGCTGGAGTAGTCCAAGGATGGCTTACCTGGTGGGAGGTTGCATATCTCAAGATTCATTTAATCGCCATGACACAGTCATTATAGAGATAAAGAGATAAACATCTCTATAGTGACCTATCATGGTGATGATATAAACCTTGGGATCCTTGTTTTGCTAATTTGTAGACTATGTTTTTATAAGTTACTTTTTGCTGTAAAATCACCATGACTGCGCCAGTGCAAGCAAACGGTGGAGGTACTGGCTTAACCATGTGCGATGCAAGTGCGCTATAAATCACCACGACTGTGCAAGCTAAAGGCGGGTAAGTTTATTTAGAAATTAGGACAAACCATGTGCGATAGACCAGCTAGCTAGAAATATAAAAACAAACTACTCGCCTTGAGCTTTGCAAAATTTGGCGGTTCGGCCACTTTTCCTTATTATCATACATGCATATTCTTACTGGACCATGTGAGATCTTGGGCACTCCCGCCCTGCATCAATTCCTTTACCCAAATTTAGGTAGCCGCCGTACTTCAACCGTCGCCCACACTCCTCCAACACCGACCTTATAGTAGAATTGCAGTAGCCAAGGCATTTGAACCATCGCCTTCCCTCGTCCTCCACCATCTCCCCCCTCCATTATTAACATTTTCAGTAGCCGTGGCGTATCCTCAAACACCACAACCCCCCACCCCCCCGCTCCACATCCCCCCACCCGCCCCTCCACCCTCGAACCCTAGATCATGGCCGCCGCTGGTGCCGCCGCCAACCCATGCCTATCTGCCCATTCCTCCTGGCTTAGATAATAAAGTTCAGGTTACCAAGCGATTCCCATACCATAACCTCACTCCCCTGAGTTTTTAGATGAGGCCTGCGGTGTCCCTCCCCGCCAGATCCACATCCCCTAATACACAGTGTCACAACCTAAGCTCGACCATGTATCCCAGGGAGCCCGACGAGCCTTCAGCCAAGAAAACGTTTATCATGGCCTCTCCGGCGGACATTGGCAAGGTGGCCACCATTCTCCCTGACCAGTCAATCCCGAAGCAACATGTCGCCGCGGAAGCCGACGAAGACGTTGACTATGTTGCCATGCTAAAGGCTTCATGTCTGTGGGCTTGCATATTACTGTATCTCGGGAAAGCTGGCTACGACATCAAGCTCGTCGACAACGACGACTTCACCCGGGCCATGTCACAAGTTAAGTGGTCCTTCCCCAACCCCTATGGTTCAACCGCCGTCGATCTCTCCGACGGCCATGCCGCTAATCTCCTCTGCCAAGCGATCAAGGATTTGCGATCCGTATATGCCATCGATCCCATTTTGTCACTTCAGAAGGACACGTTCTACGACGGCGGCTTGGGATCCTTAATTGCCAAGTCAGATCTCATCGATCACGACCACGACCACGAGGAGGGCACCCACAAAGGTTCTTCCCAGGTGAAACAACCCATCTATGACATCAGAGAGGGCACCATGGGTTTGTGCTCTTCCAACTGGAAGGATCCCGTCCATGAAAGGTGAGGCAACATCCTATCAGCAAATCTTACCTTTTCTAGCTTGTCAACCCATACCCTTCGTTGTAGTAGCAATTTCTGTGCGGTGCTATAACTATGCCATGTTTAATTATTTTAGTTATGCAAAAATGTATTGTTCAATAGGGCCATATGATGTTTATGTATGAAATGTCCACTTCAGTTTCACGAATGGCTATATTCGGTTGTTTATAGTGAGTAGATGCCTTGTTTATCTGTATTTGGTTGTTAGGTTGGTTTGCAGTGAGCATTTCTTCAGTTATCGAGTGGATGCCTTGTTATATGTATTTGGTTCTTAGTTTGGTTGCAATGAGCATTTGTCCAGTTATCAAGCAGATGCCTTGTTTATCTGTATTTCGTTGTTAGGTTGCTTGTTTTAGCATTGTCCAGTTTTCAAGCAGATGCCTTGTTTATCTGTATTTGCTTGTTAGGTCAGTTGCATTGAGCATTTGTCCAATTTTCAAGCATATGCCCCATTTATCTGTATTTGCTTGTTAGGTTGGTTGCAGTGAGGCTCCGCCCAGTTATCAATGGCTATTTGGTTGTTATACGGATCATTTATGACTTGTTTACTTCAATCATTCACAATGTGTTGTATATTATGTGCAAGTCAGAAATGTGCCGCTCGATTGCATCAATACCAATTTGAGCGGCTATATTTGGTTCCAGTTATGCCTAGTGTACTTAACACATGCCCTTTATTTCAGTTTTTCACATTTATCCAGTGTGATGTTTAAGCATTCCCTACGTTCTATTCAGTTTCAACAATACCAGTTTGAATTGCAATATTTGATGGCTGTTAAGCCTGCTCTTGATAACATTTCCTTCCATTTTATATATGCTTTAATAGCATGCTGAAACCAACAGATTCAAGCTATCATTTGGAGATGATGTTGTTTACCTTTGCTATATTTGTTTGATGTTAAGGTTGTTGTACTTATCATGCCATTCCACTACTTATGCAGGACAACAATGAGAGTGGCCACCATTTTCCGCTGAGGTTAGCTTTATCCCTCGGCTTGTACTCTCCCCATCGTTCCATAATGTAGTGCATATAGATCCAGGGCTGGACACTTCTGAGCTTCTATTGGAAATATGCCCTAGAGGCAATAATAAAAGCATTATTATTATATTTCCTTGTTCATGATAATTGTCTTTTATTCATGCTATAATTGTATTATCCGGAAATCGTAATACACGTGTGAATACATAGACCACAATACATCCCTAGTAAGCCTCTAGTTGACTAGCTCGTTGGTCAACAGATAGTCATGGTTTCCTGCCTATGGACATTAGATGTCGTTGCGAACGGGATCACATCATTAGGAGAATGATGTGATGGACAAGACCCATTCCTAATCATAGCACAAGATCGTGTAGTTCGTTTTGCTAGAGCTTTTCCAATGTCAAGTATCTCTTCCTTAGACCATGAGATAGTGTAACTCCCGGATACCGTAGGAGAGCTTTGGGTGTACCAAACGTCACAACGTAACTGGGTGACTATAAAGGTGCACTACAGGTATCTCCGAAAGTGTGTGTTGGGTTGACACGGATCGAGACTGGGATTTGTCACTCCGTATGACGGAGAGGTATCACTGGGCCCACTCAGTAGTGCATCATCATAATGAGCTCAAGGTGACCAAGTGTCTGGTCACGGGATCATGCATTACGGTACGAGTAAAGTGACTTGCCAGTAACGAGACTGAACGAGGTATTGGGATACCGACGATCGAGTCTCGGGCAAGTAACATACCGTCTAACAAAGGGAATTGCATACGGGGTTGATTGAATCCTCGACATCGTGGTTCATCTGATGACATCATCGAGGAGCATGTGGGAGCCAACATGGGTATCTAGATCCTGCTGTTGGTTATTGACCGGAGAGCCGTCTCGGTCATGTCTGCGTGTCTCCCGAACCCATAGGGTCTACACACTTAAGGTTCAGTGATGCTAGGGTTATTAGGAAGACCTGTATGTGATTACGGAATGTTGTTCGGAGTCCCGGATGAGATCCCGGACGTCACGAGGAGTTCCGGAATGGTCCGGAGGTAAAGATTTATATATGGGAAGTTGTCATGCGGACACCGAAAAGTTTCGGGGGCATATCGGTATTGTACCGGGGCCACCGGAAGGGTTCCGGGCGTCCACCAGGAGGGGCCGTCCCTCTCGGAGGGCCTCATGGGCCGCATGGGGCAGGGAACCAGCCCCTGGAGGGCTGGGCGCGCCCCCCCCTTGGGCCCATGCGCCTAGGGTTGGGGGGGAACCCTAAAGGGGCCGCACCCCCTTTGCTTGGGGGGCAAGCCCCCTCCCTGGCCGCCGCCCCCCTCTAGATCTCATCTAGAGGGGGCCGGCCCCCTTCCCCCTTCCCCTATAAATAGAGGGGCGAGGGGAGGGCTGAACACCTGATCCAAGGCGCAGCCCCTCCCCTCCCCAACACCTCTCCTCCTCCGTTGAGCGCTTGGCGAAGCCCTGTCGGAGTACTGCCTCTCCACCATCATCACGCCGTCGTGCTGCTGCTGGAGCCTTCTTCCTCAACCTCTCCCTCCCCCTTGCTAGATCAAGAAGGAGGAGACGTCGTCCGTACCATACGTGTGTTGAACGCAGAGGTGCTGTCCGTTCAGCACTTGGTCATCGGTAATTTGAATCACGGCGAGTACGACTCCATCATCACCGTTCCCTTGAACACTTCCGCACGCGATCTACAAGTGGTATGTAGATGCAATCTCTCTCCCATGACTCATTGCTTAGATGAACTCATAGATGGATCTTGGTGAAACCGTAGGAAAATTTTTAATTTTCTGCAACGTTCCCCAACAGTGGCATCATGAGCTAGGTCTATGTGTAGTTCTCTATTGCACGAGTAGAACACAATTTTGTTGTGGGCGTAGATCTTGTCAACTTGCTTGCCCCTACTAGTCTTTTCTTGCTTCAGCGGTATTGTGGGATGAAGCGGCCCGGACCGACCTTACACGTACGCTTACGTGAGACAGGTTCCACCGACTGACATGCACTAGTTGCATAAGGTGGCTAGCGGGTGTATGTCTCTCCTACTTTAGTTGGAGCGGATTAGATGAAAAGGGTCCTTCTGAAGGGTAAATAGAAGTTGACAAAATCACGTTGTGGTTATTCGTAGGTAAGAAAACGTTCTTGCTAGAACCAAATTGCAGCCACGTAAAAGATGCAACAACAATTAGAGGACGTCTAACTTGTTTTTGCAGCAATTGTCATGTGATGTGATATGGACAGAAGTTGTGATGAATGATGAATGATATATTGTGATGTATGAGATCATGTTCTTGTAATAGGAAATCGACTTGCATGTCGATGAGTATGACAACCGGCAGGAGCCATAGGAGTTGTCTTTATTTTTGTATGACCTGCGTGTCATTGAAGAACGCCGTGTAAATTACTTTACTTTATTGCTAAACGCGTTAGCCATAGAAGTAGAAGTAGTCGTTGGCGTGACAACTTCATGAAGACACGATGATGGAGATCATGATGATGGAGATCATGGTGTCATGCCGGTGACGAAGATGATCATGGAGCCCCGAAGATGGAGATCGAAGGAGCTATATGATATTGGCCATATCATGTCACTACTTTATATAATTGCATGTGATGTTTATTATGTTTATGCATCTTGTTTACTTAGAACGACGGTAGTAAATAAGATGATCCCTTATAACAATTTCAAGGAAGTGTTCCCCCTAACTGTGCGCCGTTGCTAAAGTTCGTCGTTTCGAAGCACCACGTGATGATCGGGTGTGATATATCCTTACGTTCACATACAACGGGTGTAAGACAGTTTTACACATGCATAAACACTTAGGGTTAACTTGACGAGCCTAGCATGTACAGAGATGGCCTCGGAACACAAGAGACCGAAAGGTCGAACATGAGTCGTATGGAAGATAAGATTAACATGGAGATGTTCACCGATGATGAGTAGTCCGTCTTACGTGATGATCGGACACGGCCTAGTCGACTCGGATCGTGTAACACTTAGATGACTAGAGGGATGTCTAATCTGAGTGGGAGTTCATTAAATAATTCGATTAGATGAACTTAATTATCATGAACTTAGTCTAAAACTTTCGTAAAATATGTCTTGTAGATCAAATGGCCAACGCTCATGTCAACATGAACTTCAACGCGTTCCTAGAGAAAACCAAGCTGAAAGATGATGGCAGCAACTATTCGGACTGGGTCCGGAACCTGAGGATCATCCTCATAGCAGCCAAGAAAGATTATGTCCTAGATGCACCTCTAGGTGAAGCACCCATCCTAGAGAACCAAGACGTTATGAACACTTGGCATTCACGTGCTGATGATTACTCCCTCGTTCAGTGCAGCATGCTTTACAGCTTAGAACCGGGGCTCCAAAAGCATTTTGAGAAGCACGGAGCATATGAGATGTTCGAGGAGCTGAAAATGCTTTTCCAAGCTCATGCCCGGGTCGAGAGATATGAAGTCTCCGACAAGTTCTATAGTTGTAAGATGGAGGAAAACAGTTCTGTCAGTGAGCACATACTCAAAATGTCTGGGTTGCACAACCACCTGTCCCAGTTGGAGATCAACCTCCCGAAAGAGGCGGTCATTGACAGAATCCTTCAGTCGCTCCCACCGAGCTACAAGATCTTTGTGTTGAACTACAATATGCAGGGTATGGTGAAGACCATTCCTTAAGTATTCTGAATGCTGAAGTCAGCAGAGGTTGAAATCAAGAAAGAACATCAAGTGTTGATGGTCAATAAGACCACTAAGTTCAAGAAGGGCAAGGGTAAGAAGAACTTCAAGAAGGACGGCAAAGATGTTGCCGCACCCGGTAAGCCAGTTGCCGGGAAGAAGTCAAAGAATGGACCCAAGCCTGAGACTGAGTGCTTTTATTGCAAGGGGAAGGGTCACTAGAAGCGGAACTGCCCCAAATACTTAGCGGACAAGAAGGCCGGCAACACTAAAGGTATATTTGATATACATGTAATTGATGTGTACCTTACCAGTACTCGTAGTAACTCCTGGGTATTTGATACCGGTGCCGTTGCTCACATTTGTAACTCACAGCAGGAGCTGCGGAATAAGCAGAGACTGGCAAAGGACGAGGTGACGATGCGCGTCGGGAATGGTTCCAAGGTCGATGTGATCGCCGTCGGCACGCTACCTCTACATTTACCTACAGGATTAGTTTTAAACCTCAATAATTGTTATTTAGTGCCAAGTTTGAGCATGAACATTGTATCTGGATCTCGTTTAATACGAGATGGCTACTCATTTAAATCCGAGAATAATGGTTGTTCTATTTATATGAGAGATATGTTTTATGGTCATGCCCCGATGGTCAATGGTTGATTCTTAATGAATCTCGAACGTAATGTTACACATATTCATAGTGTGAATACCAAAAGATGTAAAGTTGATAACGATAGTCCCACATACTTGTGGCACTGCCGCCTTGG
The DNA here is from genome assembly GCF_018294505.1 of Triticum aestivum. Taxonomy (NCBI): domain Eukaryota; kingdom Viridiplantae; phylum Streptophyta; class Magnoliopsida; order Poales; family Poaceae; genus Triticum; species Triticum aestivum. The sequence goes on along the minus strand of NC_057804.1, from coordinate 232,232,659 downwards.
TCACCTTGGTGTCAAGTGCATGAAGAAGCTCCATGCTGATGGACTTTTAGAGTCTCTAGATTATGAATCATTTGACACATGCGAACCATGCCTCATGGGCAAAATGACCAAGACCCCGTTCTCCGGAACAATGGAGCGAGCAACCAACTTACTGGAAATCATACATACTGATGTGTGTGGTCCAATGAGCGTTGAGGCTCGCGGAGGATATCGTTATGTTCTCACTCTCACTGATGACTTGAGTAGATATGGGTATGTATACTTGATGAAACACAAGTCTGAGACCTTTGAAAAGTTCAAGGAATTTCAGAATGAAGTAGAGAATCAACGTGACCGAAAGATAATGTTCTTACGATCGGATCGTGGAGAAGAATATTTAAGTCATGAATTTGGTACACACTTAAGAAAATGTGGAATCATTTCACAACTCACGCCGCCTGGAACACCTCAGCGTAACGGTGTGTCCGAACGTCATAATCGCACTCTATTGGATATGGTACGATCTATGATGTCTCTTACCGATTTACCGCTATCATTTTGGGGATGCGCTCTAGAGACAGCTACATTCACTTTAAATAGGGCACCGTCTAAATCCGTTGAGACGACACCGTATGAATTATGGTTTGGGAAGAAACCTAAGTTGTCGTTTCTAAAAGTTTTGGGATGCGATGCTTATGTCAAGAAACTTCAACCTGAAAAGCTCGAACCAAGTCAGAAAAATGTGTCTTCATAGGATACCCTAAGGAAACTATTGGGTATACCTTCTACTTAAGATCTGAGGGCAAGATCTTTGTTGCCAAGAATGGATCCTTTCTGGAAAAAGAGTTTCTCTCGAAAGGAGTAAGTGGGAGGAAAGTAGAACTCGATGAAGTACTACCTCTTGAACCGGAAAGTAGTGCAGCTCAAGAAAACGTTCCTGTGGTGCCTACACCAACTGGAGAGGAAATTAATGATGATGATCAAGGTACTTGTGATCAAGTTGCTACTGAACTTCATAGGTCCACAAGGACACATTCCACACGAGAGTGGTATGGCAACCCTGTCCTGGAAATCATGTTGTTAGACAATGGTGAACCTTCGAACTATGAAGAAGCGATGGCGGGCCCAGATTCCAACAAATGGCTAGAAGCCATGAAATCCGAGATAGAATCCATGTATGAAAACAAAGTATGGACTTTGACTGACTTGCCTGATGATCGACGAGCGATAGAAAACAAATGGATCTTTAAGAAGAAGACGGACGCGGATGGTAATGTCACCATCTATAAAGCTCGACTTGTCGCTAAGGTTTATCGGCAAGTTCAAGGGATTGACTACGATGAGACTTCCTCTCCCGTAGCGAAGCTTAAGTCCGTCCGAATCATGTTAGCAATTGCCGCATACTATGATTATGAGATATGGCAGCTGGACGTCAAAACGGCATTCCTTAACGGGCATCTTAAGGAAGAACTGTATATGACGCAGCCGGAGGGTTTTGTCGATCCTAAGAATGCTAACAAAGTGTGCAAGCTCCAACGATCCATTTATGGGCTGGTGCAAGCATATCGGAGTTGGAACATTCGCTTTGATGAGATGATCAAAGCGTTTGGGTTTATGCAGACTTATGGAGAAGCCTGCGTTTACAAGAAAGTGAGTGGGAGCTCTGTAGCATTTCTCATATTATATGTAGATGACATACTTTTGATGGGAAATGATATAGAATTCTTGGACAGCATAAAGGCCTACTTGAATAAGTGTTTTTCAATGAAGCACCTTGGAGAAGCTGCATATATATTAGGCATCAAGATCTATAGGGATAAATCGAGACGCCTCATAGGTCTTTCACAAAGCACATACCTTGATAAGATTTTGAAGAAGTTCAAAATGGATCAGTCCAAGAAAGGGTTCTTGCCTGTACTGCAAGGTGTGAGATTGAGCTTGGCTCAATGCCCGACCACGGCAAAAGATAAAGAAGAGATGAGCGTCATCCCCTATGCCTCAGCCATAGGATCTGTTATGTATGCCACGCTGTGTACCAGACCTGATGTAAACCTTGCCGTAAGTTTGGTAGGAAGGTACCAAAGTAATCCCAGCAAGGAACACTGGACAACGGTCAAGAAAATCCTGAAGTACCTGAAAAGGACAAAGGACATGTTTCTCGTTTATGGAGGTGACGAAGAGCTCGTCGTAAAGGGTTACGTCGACGCTAGCTTTGACACAGATCTGGATGACTCTAAGTCACAAACTGGATACGTGTATATGTTGAATGGTGGAGCAGTAAGCTGGTGCAGCTGCAAGCAGAGCGTCGTGGCGGGATCTACATGTGAAGCGGAGTACATGGCAGCCTCGGAGGCAGCGCATGAAGCAATTTGGGTGAAGGAGTTCATCACCGACCTAGGAGTCATACCCAATGCGTCGGGGCCGATCAAACTCTTCTGTGACAACACTGGAGCTATTGCCCTTGCCAAGGAGCCCAGGTTTCACAAGAAGACTAGGCACATCAAGCGTCGCTTCAACTCCATCCGTGAAAATGTTCAAGATGGAGACATAGATATTTGCAAAGTACATATGGATCTGAATGTCGCAGATCCGTTGACTAAACCTCTCTTGCGAGCAAAACATGATCAACACCAGAACTCTATGGGTGTTCGATTCATCACAATGTAACTAGATTATTGACTCTAGTGCAAGTGGGAGACTGTTGGAAATATGCCCTAGAGGCAATAATAAAAGCATTATTATTATATTTCCTTGTTCATGATAATTGTCTTTTATTCATGCTATAATTGTATTATCCGGAAGTCGTAATACACGTGTTAATACATAGACCACAATATGTCCCTAGTAAGCCTCTAGTTGACTAGCTCGTTGGTCAACAGATTGTCATGGTTTCCTGACTATGGACATTAGATGTTGTTGACAACGGTATCACATCATTAGGAGAATGATGTGATGGACAAGACCCATTCCTAAGCATAGCACAAGATCGTGTAGTTCATTTTGCTAGAGCTTTTCCAATGTCAAGTACCTCTTCCTTAGACCATGAGATCGTGTAACTCCGGGATACCGTAGGAGTGCTTTGGGTGTACCAAACGTCACAACGTAACTAGGTGACTATAAAGGTGCACTACAGGTATCTCCGAAAGTGTCTGTTGAGTTGACACGGATTGACACTGGGATTTTTCACTCCGTATGACGGAGAGGTATCACTGGGCCCACTCGGTAGTGCATCATCATAATGAGCTCAAGGTGACCAAGTGTCTGGTCACGGGATCATGCATTACGGTACGAGTAAAGTGACTTGCCGGTAACGAGACTGAACGAGGTATTGGGATAGCGATGATCGAGTCTCGGGCAAGTAACATACCGTCTGACAAAGGGAATTGCATACGGGATTGATTGAATCCTCGACATCGTGGTTCATCCGATGACATCATCGAGGAGCATGTGGGAGCCAACATGGGTCTCCAGATCCCGCTGTTAGTTATTGACCGGAGAGCCGTCTCGGTCATGTCTGCGTGTCTCTCGAACCCGTAGGGTCTACACACTTAAGGTTCGGTGATGCTAGGGTTATTAGGAAGACCTGTATGTGATTACCGAATGTTGTTCGGAGTCCTGGATGAGATCCCGGACGTCATGAGGAGTTCCGGAATGGTCCGGAGGTAAAGATTTATATATGGGAAGTTGTCATGCGGACACCGGAAAGTTTTGGGGGCATATCGGTATTGTACCGGGGCCACCAGGAGGGGCCACCCCTCTCGGAGGGCCTCATGGGCCGCATGGGGCAGGGAACCAGCCCCTGGAGGGCTGGGCGCGCCCCCCCTTGGGCCCATGCGCCTAGGGTTGGGGGGGGGACCCTAAAGGGGGCGCACCCCCTTTGCTTGGGGGGCAAGCCCCCTCCCTGGCCGCCGCCCCCCTCTAGATGAGATCTAGAGGGGGCCGGCCCCCTTCCCCCTTCCCCTATAAATAGAGGGGCGAGGGGAGGGCTGAACACCTGATCCAAGGCGCAGCCCCTCCCCTCCCCAACACCTCTCCTCCTCCGTTGAGCGCTTGGCGAAGCCCTGTCGGAGTACTGCCTCTCCACCATCATCACGCCGTCGTGCTGCTGTTGGAGCCTTCTTCCTCAACCTCTCCTTCCCCCTTGCTGGATCAAGAAGGAGGAGATGTCGTCTGTACCGTACGTGTGTTGAACGCGGAGGTGCTGTCCGTTCAGCACTTGGTCATCGGTGATTTGAATCACGGCGAGTACGACTTTATCATCACCGTTCCCTTGAACACTTCCGCACGCGATCTACAAGTGGTATGTAGATGCAATATCTCTCCCAGACTCGTTGCTTAGATGAACTCATAGATGGATCTTGGTGAAACCGTAGGAAAAATTTTAATTTTCTGCAACATTCCCCAACAACTTCTAATATTGACTTCTTGCTTGTAGGTACATATGCCCTTAGCAAGGATCCACGCATCGACCCTTTTTGTGTATGGGGCAATGAGATATTCATGAACAATCATCAAGTGAGGAAACTGATACGATTATTAGCAAAAAGATACGAATGGTGGCAAGCAAATTATTTGTTTACGCTCTATCCAACACAATAGTGAGATGTAGGATGGTAACTACAAACTCTGCAGCCTTCTCTTTACTGCCCATAATGAGTTGTTACACAACAATGTATGAATCTTTTTCGTTTGCAGTGGTTCCCAAAGAAGTTCACTGAAGATTACCTCGCAAAGTACATGATTGGTTGACATGCAATGAAGGTTAAAGTATTTCATCTAGACTACAATGAGCATCGACAAGTCATAATGAAGACAGTGAAGGATGGAAGGGCAGCCATATGCATGGAGGAGGGCACAATACACTACTAGAATAAGGATCTTCGCCGTCAGCCAGCTCTTTGCCGTCAGCTGGCTGACGGCAAAGAAAGTCTTTGCCATCAGCTAACAAAAACCTGACGGCAAAGATGGTGTTTGTCGTCAGCCACCTCTTATCCGTTTGCTAGCAAACGGCATAGAAGCTTTTCCGTCCGCTAGCAGACAGCAAATAGGGAGGGTGGCCCACTAGTGAGAACAACCTAACGTCACTTTCTTTGGTCTGCTAGTAGACATCAAAGAGAATAGCCAACCTAACGGTCGTTTCCACCTGCCCCACCCCACTAACTATGCTCTTTGTCGTCTGCTAGAAGACGACAAAGAAATTAAACCTAACAAAAAACCATTCGGCCATGCGCCCAACTGTAGGATCGAAAGTATGTCTAGAGGGGGGTGATTAGACTACTTGACCAAATAAAAACCTATCCTTTTCCAAATTTTAATTCTTGGAAGATTTTAGCAACTTAGCACTAGTCAAGAAATAAACCTACACATGCAATTCTAAGAGTATAGCAGCGGAATGTAAATCATTGCATATGAAGGTAAAGGGAAGGAGTTTGGAGGGAGCAAACGCAATGTTGACACGAAGGCTTTCGGAGTGGTTCCGATAGGTGGTGCTATCATACATGCATGTTGATGGAGACTTCAACCCACGAAGGGTAATGGCTGCGTGAGTCCGCGGAAGGCTCCGCCCACGAAGGGTCCACGAAGAAGCAACCTTGTCTATCCCACTATGTCCATAGCCCACGAAGGACGTGCCTCACTTGGGTAAATCTTCACGAAGTAGGCGATCTCCTTACCCTTACAAACTCCATGCTTCAACTCCACAATCTTGACGGAGGCTCCCAAGTGACACCTAACCAATCTAGGAGACACCACTCTCCAAAAGGTAATAGATGGTGTGTTGATGATGAACTCCTTGCTCTTGTGCTTCAAATGATAGTCTCCCCAACACTCAACTCTCTCTCACAAATTTGGCTACGGTGGAAAGATGATTTGAGTGGAAAGCAACTTGGGGAAGGCTAGAGATCAAGATTCTTGTGGTTGGAATGGAATGTCTTAATCTCAACACATGAGTAGGTGGTTCTCTCTCAGAAAATGAATGCTGGAAGTGTACGCACATACTAACGGCTGTCTCTACGAATGAAGAGCGGGTGGAGGGGTATATGTATCCTCCACACAAAATCTAACCGTTACACATAGATTCCCAAACTCAGTGAGACTGATTGGTGAGACTCGGTCAGACCGATTCAGTTCAGAATGTGAACGTTAGGATTTTTAGTGGGACCGACATGATCAACTCGGTGGGACCGATGTGCTAGGGTTAGGGCATAAATTGATATCAGTGAGACCGATCACATGAACTCGGTGGGACCGATTTCAGTAATAGGAAACAGAGAGTTGATCAGGCAAACTCGATGGGACCAATTCGCTCATTTCTGTGAGACCGAAACATTATGAAAAGGAAAAGGGGAGTTTGCATTGCGAACTCGGCGGGACCGATTGCTCATTTCAGTGAGATCGAAACATTATGAAAAGGAAACAGAGAGTTTGCAATCCCTCTTGGTGAGACCGAGATCCCTATCGGTGAAACCAAAGTGGTTAGAGTTTGTGGCAGTTGCTATGTCAAATGAACTCGGTGGAGTCGGATAGATCAAATTGGTGGGGCCGAGTTTGACTTTATGTTTAGGACATATGTGGAAATGAGAAAGTGGTTGAGGGTTTTTGGAGCATATCACTAAGCATTTTGAGCAAGTAAGCCATTAAGCAACACCTCATCTTGTTTTATCTATTGGCTTTCCTATGGAATCAATGTGATCTTGGATCACTAAAACTGAGCTTGTTGCCAATATATGTCCTTAGCATTTTGAGCGGTCCACATCTCTAGTCTATTCCATGCCAATCATTGAACTTTTTGAAATGATCATCTTGAAAGATTATTAGTTCAATGAGCTATATGTTGTTAAGAATTACCAAAACCACCCAGGGATTAGTTGCACTTTCAATCTCCCCCTTTTTGTTAATTGATGACAACATATTGATCAAAGCTTCGATAAATGATAATAAGAATGAAATACATCATCGCTTTGAGAAGTATGTGATAAGCAAGAGCTCCCCCTAAATTTGCGCATTATTTAGAATTTGCTTTTGAATGCAAATGCACAAGAAATTAGGATCATGGGTTACTATTCCATGTCACATACATCTTGGTGGAGCGCTCCAAATTATAGGAAAAGGAACATGCACTTATAGAAAAAGGAACATGCACTCATCACCAAGGCAACGTGAATGATCATACATAAGAGATAGAGAATATCATCATCCAAGCACAAACATTAAGTATGATATGATCAAACACATACCATAAAAGTATCTCACACATATAACCATAAAGTATCAACCAACCAAGAAAGCAAGTAAGTAGCAAAAGAAGCAAAGCTCTCTCTCTCTCTCTCTCTCTAGATGCCTATGATCTATACACTCTCTACCCCTTTGGCAACAAGTTACCAAAAAGCTTGAAAATGCATAGTGCTATGCGGCTCTCTAAGCTTGATCTTAGGGAGGTGACATTGAGAGGACTCTAAGGACGAATGCATCTATTGAAGTTGTTGGAGCTGGTGGCGTTTTAACCAGAGGGGCAACTGAAGTTGTGGCTCCAGATGCTGACGCAGTAGCTCTTGTGTCTATCACTAGCACTGCTGTAGATCTCTGTGCCCTCAGCACTCTCTGAAAAGCATATGTGGTAGCTTTTCCTTTCCTCTCTTCAGCTTCTTCTTGGAGCTGCTCACCAACTGTTTGCATTTATGTCACCTTCAAGTTAAGATCATAGAACTTTGTTCCAATGATCCTCTCCACGCTCTCTTGATTCTGAGTCAGTGTGGCTAATCCTTTCTAAATCCTCAAAGTGGCTTGAATAAGATATCCAAGTTGATCTTGCTTTGACTTGAGGAAAACCTGTGAAGCCTCTTCAGCACTTGGCATCTCTGCTACCTTCTCAGCTTTTGCTTTTTGCCTCTTCTCTTGAGCCTCTACTGATGTGGGATCTTCAACATTCATGAAAAATGTGTTGTCCTCAAAGTCATGGCTCAAGGGAAGGTGCTCTTTGTCCAACAAATACACACTTTTGCTCATCTTGGAGCTAATCAGCATCTGGATGTGTGGAGCATACCCACATGTTCTCTTCTGATGAGAAGTTGTTCTCTTGATGGTCTCAACAATCAAACTCGTCACTTTGAACTTTTGGGGCAAATCAAATAACTGAAGCAATTTGATGGAGTGGCCTCTGATCATCCTGTGATCTCCTGATTTGGGCAACAAGGAGTGCCTCAAAATGGTGTTCATGGTGGCCAATCCTGCAATCAGATAGTACACTGAGCCTAGCTTATGTGTCTCCAAGGCTTTGTCAGGTATTTCCTTATACATGTTGGCCACGAAGTTGTGGTCCTTCTTGCGCTCAGCATAGACATCAATGTCTTTCTCAACTTCTTCAGGGCGTTAATGAGCCTGGCCCACTCAGCAACAGAAGACTTGTACCTAATACCTTCAGACATACAAACAATCTTGCCATCATGGTAGAAGTGAGCTTTTGAATAGAACTGCATGATAAGTTCATCATTCCACTTGGTCAATTTCTGACCCGTAGAAGTCTCTACTCGATTTAGTCTGAAGCTCTCATGCACTCCTGGAGAGTGGTCTTCATTGGCATCAATGTATTTCGAGCCCACCCACTTCACATCACACACCATGGGCTTCTTATCTAGGAGCACAATCTCATAGAAGTCATGTTGTTCCTTGGTGTGAAACCTGTAGCCCATAATAGTTCTTCTCCTCACAGCATAGGGATTTTCTTGTCTCCAGAGTCTACGACCTGCATTCTTTCTCTCTTTCTTGTTTCTCAGCAACTGGATGATTGCCATCATGATCTGGTATCTTTGACTTCAATTTTCTGAGCACTTGGGCTTCCTCTTCTTCTTCTTCTTCTTCTTCTTCAATCTCAGGCACTGGGGCCTTGTTCTTTTCTGCAGCAGGAATGTTTCTAGTGCTTCTCTTTGGTGCAGACTTGGAAGCTTGAGCTGGAGCTTTGGGGGTATTCTTGGGCTTTGAAGGAGCAGCCCCAGACTTGATGGCATCCCCCATCAGCTTTTGAGACTTGGCAGGAGGTGCATCTTGCTCTTCCTCCTCCTCTTCTGCAGAATCTCTCACCATTGATGGCTTTCCAATCACTCTGGCAACAGTTCTCTTGACCCTTTCATTTCTTTTCTTTCCATCACCATCTTCTCTGGTCTCAAGAGTAAACTCCATAGTTTCTTGTGTTGATGCTCTAGCTTTTGACATTGCCACTCTTTTGGCAGGAGCTTTCTTCTTCATGCCTGGCTTGGTGTTAGCAGCAGCACCATATTACTTCTTGAGCACTTTCTTCTTTGAGGTCACCTCCTGTAGCGACCAGACCTCAAACAGTCTGACCTCTGTGCTTTAGTGTCATCCCTGGATCTGTAATGCTGACACGCACAGTACTTGAAGGATTTATAACATACTAGCGATCACACACTTATTACATCGAATGTCTCAAAAGAGAGCTTATTACAATAAATATGGCTTAAGGCCATCTAATAACAATAATAGCGGAAGGCTTGGAAGATAAGTGAGTCCATCAACTCCAACGGCATCACTCAGCATAGAACCACGACCTAAAGGCACCTTACTCGTCGTTTGAAAAGTCTGCAACATGAACGTTGCAACCCGAAATCGGGTCAGCACATGGAATATGCTGGCAATGTAACACAGAGAGTAATGAACAGAAATATGCTATACTACATGCATATATGGCTGGTGGAAAGCTCTATGGTTACAGTTTTGCATAAAGCCAATTTTTCCCTACTGCAAAGGAATATATTTTATTTAACTATCATGGTGGTTGTTAAACATTGAGAGTGTAGACACCCTCTCAATCCCAATTAATCATCAACATTAAAACCCAACAAAATTAATTAAAGTAACATGATGAGATTCACATGATAATCCAAGTACTAGATACTCAAGATGTCCATAACCGGGGACACGGCTAACCATGATTAGTTTGTACACTCTGCAGAGGTTTGCGCACTTTTCCCCACAAGACTCGATCTCCTCTGTTGGGATTCTCCCACTACATGGTGTTTGAGAAACGGATGACCGGGACATAGTCTTTCAGAAGCACTAGCACCTTACGATCGGGTAGACAGTTACATCTACTTTCCCCTACATCTACTAGTCTACCACTGTAAGAGTTCGCATGACTTAATCAGCTATGCTAGAGCCCATAGTAGCTACTGGCTGCACTCGGAAGTTTCTAGCATGAATAATCTCATGATCCCTTTGAGCCTGGGTGGCGGTCCATAAAGAAAAACAGGCAATCGCTGGTATACCTAGGTGCCTCAATCCACCCAGATGTGTGTTACAGTTGCCACCTTAAATAAACCATTAAATAACAATCCCACAACTGTCATGGATACACTCACCCAATCCATCTACTAGCATAGCATGGCATAATAAGCAAACGTAGAAGTAACTCCCAAGGGTTTGATAATAAAACAGGTAATAGGTACTACCTCATCTACTTCCCAACCCACAAATTACTTAGATCCTAATCATGCAATGTTTGAGGATTGATCTAATGCAATTAAACTGGGTAGTAAAGAGGTATGATCAAAGTGTTACTTGCCTTGCTGATGATCCGTGAAACCTAGAGATTCGAAGTAGCAAGCGGCGCACTCCGGGTACTCTATCGCAACCAAACAGGCATACAATAAACACTTATTTAATGCACGGGTAAAACTCAATTAAGAGCTCTAACCAGAAAGTTCAACTTAAGAACTCCAGTTTGCAAAAAGAATCAAATCGAACGAAGCAACAAAAATCAAATGGTGAAAGAGACAAGCTTCGTTTACTAATATGGACCTAAGTCAAATTTTACAGAAGCAAAAACTTGTTTGAGTTGGTTAAACGGAAAGAGGGTTTTGAGACGAAACTCTAGGCGCTTGAATCGCCTTATTCCGATAATCGAGTGAAAAGTTATACTACAACGAAAATCACATCAAAAATCGCGATCAGAAATAATCACGGAAAATCCGAGAAAAAGAGAAACTAACGAACAGATTAACGAACGAACGTTTGTTAACTGAAACTAAATGGCGAACTCGTCCGTTAAAACGAACGGACGGGCGAACGCTCGCTAAATAAATAAACTGAAAAAAGAAAAAAAAATAAACCGATCTATTCTAAAAAACGAAAACTAGGGTTTCTAAAAAACCGGATCTGGTTTAAAAAACGGACCACGGCGGCGGCAGCGGCTATACCTCCGGCGAGGTGCTCCGGCGGGGCGAGGGGAGGCGGCGTGGGGCTCCGGCCGCGACGGCTGGGGTCGGCGGTGGCGGCGGCCCAAAGGGGACGGCGGCGGCTCGGGTCGGGCGGCGGCGGGGCGGCTCTGGGTGGCGGTGTGGGGCATCGGCAGCGGCTATTTATGGAGGGGGGGCAGCTCGGCTTGGGGAAGGGGCAGGGGGCAGCCGGGTCGGGGTCGGCCTCGGGAGGCATGCCCCGGCCAGACTCGGCCGCGGCGCGGGCCGGCCTGGCTCGGCTGGGCCTTTGGCCCAGTCGGACGCGGGAGATTAAAAAAAAAACAAATCTGCCGAAACTAAGAAAATTCTAGAAAAATAAATAAAAATCTAAAAATGCCAAAACAAATTTTCACCGTCTAAATAAAATATTTAGAACGAGATGAACATTTTCTTGGCCCTAAAATGCAGTTTTCAACAACGTGCAATTTTTCCTAAATTCAAATAAAATAGCAAAAACTCCAAAATAAATCTTTTTTGATTTTTTTATTAAATCCTCAATATTTCTTTATTTTGGGAAAGTAATTTTATTCCCACTCTCATATATTTATAATAGAAATAATTGAAGATAAAATAAATAAAATCAAATGATCCTATTTTCAAAATTTGAGAAACTCAAATATGAAAATAACGAAATCCCCAACTCTTTCCGAGGGTCCTTGAGTTGCGTAGAATTTCTGGATCAGGCCAAAGCAATAAAATATGATATGCAATGATGATCTAGTGTATAACATTCCAAATTGAAAATTTGGGATGTTACAAACCTACCCCCCTTAAGATGAATCTCGCCCTCGAGATTCGGGTTGGCTAAAAAATAGGTGAGGGTGGTCCTTCAGCAGATCTTCATCTCGCTCCCAAGTGGCTTCATCCTCGGTATGGTGGCTCCACTGAACTTTGCAAAACTTGATAACCTTGATGCGGGTGATTCGGCTGGCATACTCGAGAATCTTGACTGGTTACTCCTCATAGGTCAAATCACTATCCAACTGAATCGCTTCCAGCGGCACTGTATCTCTCAGCGATATATCAGCCATCTCTGCGTGGCACTTCTTCAACTAGGAAATGTGGAACACATCGTGAACTCCTGACAATCCTTCGGGCAACTCCAACTTGTAAGCAACTTCTCCCATACGCTCCAAAACTTTGTATGGTCCCACAAAACATGGCGCCAATTTTCCCTTAACTCCAAAGCGCTTAACTCCCCGAAGTGGAGATACACGAAGATAAACTCTGCCTCCGACTTTGTAAACTGTCTCCTTGCGTTTAGAATCTTCATAGCTCTTCTGCCTAGACTGGGCTACCTTGAGCCTATCGCGAATCAACTTCACCTTTTGTTCAAACTCCTTAATCAAATCTGGTCCAAACAACTGGCAGTCTCCAACTTCATCCCACAACAATGGGGTTCTGCACCTCCTTCCGTACAAGGCTTCGAAAGGGGCCATCTTCAAACTGGATTGATAACTGTTGTTGTAAGAGAACTCTGCATATGGCAAATTGTCGTCCCAACTAGATCCATAATCTAGCGCACAAGCTCTCAGCATATCCTCCAAAATCTGATTTACTCTCTCGGTCTGTCCATCTGTCTGTGGATGAAAGGTTGTACTAAACTCTAGCCTGGTTCCCAAAGTTTCGTGCAATTGATTCCAGAACTTTGAGGTAAACTGGGTTCCTCTATCTGATATGATGCTCCTCGGAACTCCATGCAGACATACGATCCTGGTCATGTATATCTTAGCGAACTTAGCACTGGTGTAAGTGGTCTTTACTGGGATGAAATGGGCTACCTTCGTTAGACGATCGACTACAACCCAAATCGAGTCATAGCCTGAACGATTCCTGGGCAATCCCGTGATAAAATCCATGCCTAACTTATCCCACTTCCATTCGGGTATTGGCAATGGTTGTAACAATCCGGCTGACTTCTGATGCTCTGCCTTCACTCTCTACCATACATCACAAACTGCTACTACTCCGCAATATCCTTCTTCATTCCGGTCCACCAGAAAGTATCCTTCAAATCCAAATACATCTTGGTATTTCCTGGGTGAATCGAGTACGGCGAATCATGGGCCTCTTGCAGAATCAACTTCCTGATCTCCGGATCATTAGGCACATAAATGCGGTTCTCAAACCATAAAGTATCGTGCTCATCCTCACGAAATCCTTTAGCTTTTCTCTTGCTCATTTTCTCCTTTATAGAGGCAATTGTTGGGGAACGTAGTAATTTCAAAAAAATTCCTACTTACATGAAAGATCATGGTGATGGCATAGCAACGAGAGGGGAGAGTGTCCGTCCACGTACCCTCGTAGACCGTAAGCGGAAGCGTTATGACAACGCGGTTGATGTAGTCGTACGTCTTCATGATCCGACCGATCCAAGCACCGAACGTACGGCACCTCCGAGTTCAGCACACGTTCAGCTCGATGACGATCCCTGGGCTCCGATCCAGAAAATCTTCGCGGATGAGTTCCGTCAGCACGACGGCGTGGTGACGATGCTGATGCTCTACCGGCGCAGGGTTTCGCCTAAACTCCGTGACGATATGACTGAGGTGGAATATGGTGGAGGGGGGCACCGCACACGGCTAAGGAACGATCCGTAGATCAACTTGTGTGTTATGGGGTGCCCCCCTACCCCCGTATATAAAGGAGGGAGGGGGAGGTGCGGCCGGCCCCCTTGGGGTGCGCCTGGAGGAGTCCTACTCCCACCGGGAGTAGGACTCCCCCCTCCTGCCTTGGTGGAGAAGGAAAGGGGGGAGGGGAAAGAAGAGAGGGGGGCGCCGCCCCCCCCCCTTCCTTGTCCTATTAGGTCTAGGGGGGAGGGGGCGCGCGGCCTGCCCTGGCCGGCCCTCCTCTTCTTCCTCATGGCCCACTAAGGCCCATTAAGCCCCCCGGGAGGGTTCCGGTAACCCCCCGGTGTTCCGGTAAAATCCCCATTTCACCCGGAACCTTTCCGATGTCCAAACATAGGCTTCCAATATATCAATCTTTATGTCTAGACCATTTCGAGACTCCTCGTCATGTCCGTGATCACATCCGGGACTCCGAACAAACTTCGGTACATCAAAACTTATAAACTCATAATAAAACTGTCATCGTAACGTTAAGCGTGCGGACCCTATGCGTTCGAGAACTATGTAGACATGACCTAGAACCATTCTCGGTCAATAACCAATAGCGGGACCTGGATGCCCATATTGGTTCCTACATATTCTACGAAGATCTTTATCGGTCAAACCGCATAACAACATACGTTGTTCCCTTTGTCATCGGTATGTTACTTGCCCAAGATTTGATCGTCGGTATCCAATACCTAGTTCAATCTCGTTACCGGCAAGTCTCTTTACTCGTTCCGTAATGCATCATCCCGTAACCAACTCATTTGGTCACATTGCTTGCAAGGCTTATAATGATGTGCATTACCGAGAGGGCCCAGAGATACCTCTCCGACAATCGGAGTGACAAAACCTAATCTCGAAATACGCTAACTCAACATGTACCTTCGGAGACACCTGTAGTACTCCTTTATAATCACCCAGTTACGTTGTGACGTTTGGTAGTACCCAAAGTGTTCCTCCGGTAAACGGGAGTTGCATATTTCTCATAGTTACAAGAACATGTATAAGTCATGAAGAAAGCAATAGCAGTATACTAAACGATCAAGTGCTAGGCTAACGGAATGGGTCATGTCAATCACATCATTCTTCTAATGATGTGATCCCATTAATCAAATGACAACACATGTCTATGGTTAGGAAACATAACCATCTTTGATTAATGAGCTAGTCAAGTAGAGGCATACTAGTGACTATATGTTTGTCTATGTATTCACACATGTATCATGTTTCCGGTTAATACAATTCTAGCATGAATAATAAACATTTATAATGATATGAGGAAATAAATAATAACTTTATTATTGCCTCTAGGGCATATTTCCTTCAGTCTCCCACTTGCACTAGAGTCAATAATCTAGATTACATAGTAATGATTCTAACACCCATGGAGTCTTGGTGTTGATCATGTTTTGCTCGTGAGAGAAGCTTAGTCAACGGGTCTGCAACATTCAGATCCGTATGTATTTTGCAAATCTCTATGTCTCCCACTTGGACTTGGTCCCGAATGGAATTGAAGCGTCTCTTGATGTGCTTGGTCCTCTTGTGAAATCTGGATTCCTTTGCCAAAGCAATTGCACCAGTATTGTCACAGAAGATCTTCATTGGTCCCGATGCACTAGGTATGACACCTAGATCGGTAATGAACTCCTTCATCCAGACTCCTTCATTTGCTGCTTCAGAAGCAGCTATGTACTCCGCTTCACATCCAGACTCCTTTACAGCTCCACCATTTAATAAAAACACGTATCCGGTTTGCGATTTAGAATCGTCCGGATCAGTGTCAAAGCTTGCATCAACGTAACCATTTACGACTAGCTCTGTGTCACCTCCATATACGAGAAACATATCCTTAGTCCTTTTCAGGTATTTCAGGATGTTCTTGACCACTGTCCAGTGATCCACTCCTGGATTACTTTGGTACCTTCCTGCCAAGCTTATTGCTAAGCATACGTCAGATCTGGTACACAGCATTGCATACATGATAGAGCCTATGGCTGAAGCATAGGGAACATCTTTCATTTTCTCTCTATCTTCTGCTGTGGTCGGGCATTGAGTTTGACTCAACTTCACACCTTGTAGCACAGGCAAGAAACCTTTCTTTGCCTGATCCATTTTGAACTTTTTCAAAATTTTGTCAAGGTATGTGCTTTGTGAAAGTCCTATTAAGCGTCTTGATCTATCTCTATAGATCTTGATGCCCAAATATGTAAGCAGCTTCACCGAGGTCTTTCATTGAAAAACTTTTATTCAAGTATCCCTTTATGCTATCCAGAAATTCTATATCATTTCCAATTAATAATATGTCATCTACATATAAAATCAGAAATGCTACAGAGCTCCCACTAACTTTCTTGTAAATACAGGCTTCTCCAAAAGTCTGTATAAAACCATATGCTTTGATCACACTATCAAAACGTTTATTCCAACTCCGAGATGCTTGCACCAGTCCATAAATGGATCGCTGGAGCTTGCACACTTTGTTAGCACCTTTTGGATCAACAAAACCTTCTGGTTGCATCATATACAACTCTTCTTCCAGAAATCCATTCAAGAATGCAGTTTTGACATCCATTTGCCAAATTTCATAATCATGAAATGCAGCAATAGCTAACATGATTCAGACAGACTTAAGCATCGTTACGGGTGAGAAAGTCTCATCGTAGTCAACCCCTTGAACTTGTCAAAAACCTTTCGCAACAAGTCGAGCTTTATAAACAGTTATATTACCATCAGCGTCAGTCTTCTTCTTAAAAATCCATTTATTCTCAATGGCTTGCCGATCATCGGGCAAGTCAACCAAAGTCCATACTTTGTTTTCGTACATGGATCCCATCTCAGATTTCATGGCCTCTAGCCATTTTGTGGAATCTGGGCTCATCATCGCTTCCTCATAGTTCGTAGGTTCATCATGGTCAAGTAACATGACTTCCAGAATAGGATTACCGTACCACTCTGGTGCGGATCTTACTCTGGTAGACCTATAAGGTTCAGTAGAAACTTGATCTGAAGTTTCATGATCAATATCATCAGCTTCCTCACTAGTTGGTGTAGTTGTCACAGGAACCGGTTCTTGTGATGAACTACTTTCCAACAAGGGAGTAGATATAGTTATCTCATCAAGTTCTACTTTCCTCCCACTCACTTCTTTCGAGAGAAACTCCTTCTCTAGAAAGGATCCGATTTTAGCAACGAAAATCTTGCCCTCAGATCTGTGATAGAAGGTGTACCCAATAGTCTCTTTTGGGTATCCTATGAAGACACATTTCTCCGATTTGGGTTCGAGCTTATCTGGTTGAAGTTTCTTCACATAAGCATCGCAGCCCCAAACTTTAAGAAACGACAACTTTGGTTTCTTGCCAAACCATAGTTCATAAGGTGTTGTCTCAACGGATTTTGATAGTGCCCTATTTAACGTGAATGCGGCCGTCTCTAAAGCATAACCCCAAAACGATAGCGGTAAATCAGTAAGAGACATCATAGATCGCACCATATCTAGTAAAGTACGATTACGACGTTCGGACACACCATTTCGTTGTGGTGTTCCGGGTGGCGTGAGTTGCGAAACTATTCCGCATTGTTTCAAGTGTAGACCAAACTCGTAACTCAAATATTTTCCTCCACGATCAGATCGTAGAAACTTTATTTTCTTGTTACGATGATTTTCCACTTCACTCTGAAATTCTTTGAACTTTTCAAATGTTTCAGACTTGTGTTTCATTAAGTAGATATACCCATATCTGCTCAAATCATCTGTGAAGGTGAGAAAATAACGATACCCACCGCGAGCCTCAACATTCATTGGACCACAAACATCAATATGTATGATCTCCAACAAATCAGTTGCTCGCTCCATAGTTCCGGAGAACGGCGTTTTAGTCATCTTGCCCATGAGGCACGGTTCGCAAGTACCAAGTGATTCATAATCAAGTGATTCCAAAAGCCCATCAGTATGGAGTTTCTTCATGCGCTTTACACCGATATGACCTAAACGGCAGTGCCACAAATAAGTTGCACTATTGTTATCAACTCTGCATCTTTTGGTTTCAACACTATGAATATGTGTATGACTACTATCGAGATTCAATAAAAATAGACCACTCTTCAAGGGTGCATGACCATAAAAGATATTACTCATATAAATAGAACAACCATTATTCTCTGATTTAAATGAATAACTATCTCGCATCAAACAAGATCCAGATATAATGTTCATGCTCAACGCTGGCACCAAATAACAATTATTTAGGTCTAAAACTAATCCCGATGGTAGATGTAGAGGTAGCGTGCCGACCGCGATCACATCGACTTTGGAACCATTTCCCACACGCATCGTCACCTCGTCCTTAGCCAATCTTCACTTAATTCGTAGTCCCTGTTTTGAGTTGCAAATATTAGCAACAAGACCAGTATCAAATACCCAGGTGCTACTGCGAGCATTAGTAAGGTACACATCAATAACATGTATATCACATATACCTTTGTTCACTTTGCCATCCTTCTTATCCGCCAAATACTTGGGGCAGTTCCGCTTCCAGTGTCCAGTCTGCTTGCAGTAGAAGCACTCAGTTTCAGGCTTAGGTCCAGACTTGGGTTTCTTCTCTTGAGCAGCAACTTGCTTGCTATTCTTTTTGAAGTTCCCCTTCTTCTTCCTTTTGCCCTTTTTCTTGAAACTGGTGGTCTTGTTAACCATCAACACTTGATGTTCCTTCTTGATTTCTACCTCCGCGGCTTTTAGCATCGCGAAGAGCTCGGGAATAGTCTTGTTCATCCCTTGCATATTATAGTTCATCACGAAGCTCTTGTAGCTTGGTGGCAGTGATTGAAAAATTCTGTCAATGACACTATCATCAGGAAGATTAACTCCCAGTTGAATCAAGTGATTATTATACCCAAACATTTTGAGTATGTGTTCACTGACAGAACTATTCTCCTCCATCTTGCAGCTATAGAACTTATTGGAGACTTCATATCTCTCAATCCGGGCATTTGCTTGAAATATTAACTTCAATTCCTGAAACATCTCATATGCTCCATGACGTTCAAAACGTCGTTGAAGACCCGGTTCTAAGCCGTAAAGCATGGCACACTGAACTATCGAGTAGTCATCAGCTTTGCTCTGCCAAACGTTCTTAACGACGTTAGTTGCATCAGCAGCAGGCCTGGCACCCAGCAGTGCTTCCAGGATGTAACTTTTCTGTGCAGCAATGAGGATAATCCTCAGGTTACGGACCCAGTCCATGTAATTGCTACCATCATCTTTCAACTTTGCTTTCTCAAGGAACGCATTAAAATTTAACGGAACAACAGCACGAGCCATCTATCTACAAACAAACATAGACAAGCAAAATACTATCAGGTACTAAGTTCATGATAAATTTAAGTTCAATTAATCATATTACTAAAGAACTCCCACTTAGACAGACATCTCTCTAGTCATCTAAGTGATCACGTGATCCAAATCAACTAAACCATGTCCGATCATCACGTGAGATGGAGTAGTTTAAATGATGAACATCACTATGTTGATCATATCTACTATATGATTCACGTTTGACCTTTCGGTTTCCGTGTTCCGAGGCCATATCTGTATATGCTAGGCTCGTCAAGTATGACCTGAGTATTCCGCGTGTGCAACTGTTTTGCACCTGTTGTATTTGAACGTAGAGCCTATCACACCCGATCATCACGTGGTGTCTCAGCACGAAGAACTTTCGCAACGGTGCATACTCAGGGAGAACACTTCTTGATTATTAAGTGAGAGATCATCTTAAAATGCTACCGTCAATCAAAGCAAGATAAGATGCATAAAGGATAAACATCACATGCAATCAATATAAGTGATATGATATGGCCATCATCATCTTGTGCTTGTGATCTCCATCTTCGAAGCACCGTCGTGATCACCATCGTCACCGGCGCGACACCTTGATCTCCATCGTAGCATCGTTGTCGTTACGCCATCTATTGCTTCTACGACTATCGCTACCGCTTAGTGATAAAGTAAAGCAATTACAGGGCGTTTGCATTTCATACAATAAAGCGACAACCATATGGCTCCTGCCAGTTGCCGATAACTTCGGTTACAAAACATGATCATCTCATACAATAAAATATAGCATCACGTCTTGACCATATCACATCACAACATGCCATGCAAAAACAAGTTAGACATCCTCTACTTTGTTGTTGCAATTTTTACGTGGCTGCTATGGGCTTAGCAAGAACCGTTCTTACCTACGCATCAAAACCACAACGATAGTTTGTCAAGTTGGTGCTGTTTTAACCTTCGCAAGGACCAGGCGTAGCCACACTCGGTTCAACTAAAGTGAGAGAGACAGACACCCGCCGGTCACCTTTAAGCAACGAGTGCTCGTAGCGGTGAAACCAGTCTCGCGTAGGCGTACGCGTAATGTCGGTCCGGGCCGCTTCATCTCACAATGCCGCTGAACCAAAGTATGACATGCTGGTAAGCAGTATGACTTATATCGCCCACAAATCACTTGTGTTCTACTCGTGCATATAACATCAACGCATAAAACCTAGGCTCGGATGCCACTGTTGGGGAACGTAGTAATTTCAAAAAAATTCCTACGTACATGCAAGATCATGGTGATGGCATAGCAACGAGAGGGGAGAGAGTCCGTCCACGTACACTCGTAGACCGTAAGCGGAAGCGTTATGACAAACACGGTTGATGTAGTCATACGTCTTCACGATCCGACCGATCCAAGCACCGAACGTACGGCACCTCCGAGTTCAGCACACGTTCAGCTCGATGATGATCCCCGGGCTCCGATCCAGCAAAGCTTCAGGGATGAGTTCCGTTAGCACGACGGCATGGTGACGATGATGATGCTCTACCGGCGCAGGGCTTCGCCTAAACTCCGCGACGATATGACCGAGGTGGAATATGGTGGAGGGGGACACCGCACACGTCTAAGGAATGATCTGTAGATCAACTTGCATGTTATGGGGTGCCCCCTGCCCCCGTATATAAAGGAGGGAGGGGGAGGTGTGGCCGGCCCCCTTGGGGTGCACCTGGAGGAGTCCTACTCCCACCGGGATTAGGACTCCCCCCTCTTGCCTTGGTGGAGAAGGAAAGGGGGGAGGGGAAAGAAGAGAGGGGGGCGCCGCCCCCCCTTCCTTGTCCTATTCGGACTAGGGGGGAGGGGGCACGCGGCCTGCCCTGGCCGGGTAGTATGGAAAGCTTGCTGAAACTGATCCCATGTGACAGTGTCGATAGGATAAGTGGCTGTGAAATTCTCCCACCATGATGTTGCGGGTCCTTCAAGCTAATGGGCGGAAAATCGCACCATTTCCGCATCTGTGCATCCTGTAGTGGTCAACTCCCTTGCTGTCTTCCGGAGCCAATCATCTGCAACTATCGGCTCGGTGCAACTGGAAAACACCGGCGGGTTCAGTCTAAGAAAATGGGTTAAGTGATCAACAGGTGGTGGTGGTGGTGGGTTGTTGTTGTTGTTCCCCTGATTCTGATTCTGGACTAGCAACTACATCAACGCATCCTACTGCTGGATCAACTGAGTGAGCTCCGGTGGGAAAGCAAATCCATTGTCACGTCTCGGAGGCATCTAAGGGTTTTAGAAAAGATGAGAATATATAATAGAATGAGGTCTAGAGAGAAAACACTACCCATATGCACATGAGACAAATGCAAACGAAAATCACTTCATTTAATCAAACAAGGGCATAAAAGGTCTAACTACCGTTACAAAAGTGCTCGGACTATACTAGATACATGGGGGAATACTACTACTGTTATGGTGGTCGACTAGAAAAACGGCTTCGATGAAGACTCCATGATATCTGCTCCAGCTTCATCAACATAGTTATCACTGCTATCGTCCGGGTCCGAGTCGGTGTCATCGATGATGATGTATTTCTCCAGACATGTGTAATCATCTTCTCCTCCAGTTGCGGGAAATCCCATAAACACCTTAAGCTTCTTCTTCAGATCATCATTCTTCTCCATGAGTATTTCTATTTACTCCTCATATCCATCACTTGTAGACTTGAGTTCTTCCTCCAGCTCCATGATCTTGGTCATGACCTTCTTTAGATCTATCATGCCTGCGCACATCTAGTTCTCCTGGCATCAAATGTGCTGGTTTAACTCCTGGATGAAAGCTGCAATTGATCTATCCTTCCTGGTGCTAATCATCTCCCATTGATCATCTCGGTGCCCACAAATCTTGTAGATAGTATCCTTGAGATCCTTTTGGTAAACTTCTCCAATGCATCCCATGGTAATGTGAGGTGCCATGCTCTTTCATAAACTCCAGGTTGGTGCATCAAATGAAAACTCTATGGGCTCAGTGACGGGCATGAACGTCCTTCCTGGAACTTGAACTTGAATCATCCAGTGCTCCTCTTCACGTAAGGTGGCATTGTAGTTCCTGGTGAAGCTTTGTACTCCGATGTTCAGGTATCTAGTGACTTCCTTGAAGTGGCGTCCAAAGGGTGTATCTTCGTCCGGTTGCGTGAACTTGTTCCTTTCATCCTCCATCCTAAAAGAGTAGAAAAGATAAGGAGTCAGAAATGAGAAGAGTGAGTAGTGATCTAGGGCTTTCAGCTTAGTGGTCGTGTCCTATAGTCAGCGTGTGCTTTGATACCATCTTGTAGCGACCAGACCTCAAACAGTCTGACCTCTGTGCTTTAGTGTCATCCCTGGATCAGTAATGCTGACACGCACAGTACTTGAAGGATTATAATAGAGTAGCAATCACACACTTATTACATCGAGTGTCTCAAAAGAGAGCTTATTACAATAAATATGGCTTAAGGCCATCTAATAACGATAACAGCGGAAGGCTTGGAAGATAAGTGAGTCCATCAACTCCAACGGCATCACTGAGTATAGAACCACGACCTAAAGGCACCTTGCTCGTCATCTGAAAAGTCTGCAACATGAACGTTGCAGCCCAAAAACGGGTCAGCACATGGAATATGCTGGCAATGTAACACATAGAGAGTAATGAACAGAAATATGCTATACTACATGCATATATGGCTGGTGGAAAGCTCTATGGTTATAGTTTTGCATAAAGCCAATTTTTCCCTATTGCAAAGGAATAAATTTTATTTGACTATCATGGTGGTTGTTAAACATTGAGAGTGTAGACACCCTCTCAATCCCAATTAATCATCAACATTAAAACCCAACAAAATTAATTAAAGTAACATGATGAGATTCACATGATAATCCAAGTACTAGATACTCAAGATGTCCATAACTGGGGACATGGCTAACCATGATTAGTTTATACACTCTTGAGAGGTTTGCGCACTTTTCACCACAAGACTCGATCTCCTCCGTTGGGATTCTCGCACTACATGGTGTTTGAGAAATGGGTGACCGAGACATAGTCTTTCAGAAGCACAAGCACCATACGATCGGGTAGACAGTTACACCTACTTTGCCCTACATTTTCTAGTCTACCAATATAAGAGTTCGCACGACTTAACCAACTATGCTCATGGAAGTTTCTAGCATGAATAATCTCATGATCCCTTTGAGCCTGGGTGGCGGTCCATAAATAAAAATAGGCAATCGCTGGAATACCCAGGTGCCTCAATCCACCCAGATGTGTGTTAAAGTTGACACCTTAAACAAACCATTAAATAACAATCTCACAACTGTCATGGATACAGTCACCCAATCCACGTCTACTGTATAGCATGGCATAATAAGCAAACGTAGAAGTAACTCCCAAGGGTTTGGTAATAAAACAGGTAATAGGTACTACCTCATCTACTTCCCAACCCACAAATTAATTAGATCCTTATCATGCAATGTTTGAGGATTGATCTAATGCAATCAAACTGGGTAGTAAAGAGGTATGATCAAAGTGTTACTTGCCTTGCTGATGATCCGTGAAACCTAGAGATTCGAAGTAGCAAGCGGCGCACTCCGGGTACTCTATCGCAAACAAACAAGAATACAATAAGCACTTATCTAATGCACGGGTAAAACTCAAGTAATAGATCTAATCAGCAAGTTCAACTTAAGAACTCCAGTTTGCAAAAATAATCAAATCGAACAAAACAACGAAAATCAAAGGGCGAAAGAAACAAGCTTCGTTTACTAATCTGGACCTAAGTCAAATTTTTCAGAAGCAAATACTTGTTTGAGTTGGTTAAACGGAAAGATGGTTTCGAGACAAAACTCTAGGCGCTTGAATCGCCTGATTCCGATAAACGAGCGCAAAGTTATACTAGAACGAAAATCGGATCAGAAATCACGATAAAAAATAGTCATGGAAAACACGAGAAAAGGAGAAACTAACGAACAGATTAACGAACGAACATTCGTTAACTGAAACTAAACGGCGAACTCGTCCATTAAAACGAGCGAAGGCGAACGCTCGCTAAATAAATAAACCAAAAAAAGAAAAAAATAAACCGATCTATTCTAAAAAAACGAAAACTAGGGTTTCAAAAAAAACTGGTTCGGGTTTTAAAAAAACGGACCACGGCGGCGGCGGCGGCTATACCTGTGGCGATGTGCTCCGGCGGGGCGGGGCAGCTCCGGCGGGGCGATGGTAGGCGGCGTGGGGCTCCGGCAGCGGCGGCTGGCATCGGCGGCGGCGGCTACGAGCAGAGGCGGTGCGAAGGCAGCAGCGGAGGATCGGGTCAGGCGGCGGCGGGGCGGCTCGGGGTGGCGGTGTGGGGCGGCGGTGGCGGCTATTTATGGAAGGGGGGCTCGACTTGGGGAAGGGGCAGGGGGCGGCCGGGTCGGTGTTGGCCTCGGGAGGCGTGCCCCAGCCGGACTTGGCGGCGGCGGCGCGGGCTGGCCTGGCTCGGCTGGGACTTCGGCCCAGTCGGGCACGGGAGATTTAGAAAAAAAACAAATCCGCCGAAACTAAGAAAAGTTTTAGAAAAATAAAAAAAATCTAAAAATGCCAAAACAAATTTTCACCGTCTAAAAAAAATATTTAGAATGAGATGAACATTTTCTTGGCCCTAAAATGCAGTTTTGAAAAACGTGCAATTTTCCCTAAATTCAAATAAAATAGCAAAAACTCCAAAATAAATCTTATTTGATTTTTTTTATTAAATCCTCAATATTTATTTATTTTGGGAAAGTCATTTTATTCCCTCTTTCATATTTTTATAATAGAAATAATTGAAGATAAAATAAATAAAATCAAATGATCCTATTTTCAAAATTTGAGAAAACTTAAATATGAAAATAACGAAATCTCCAACTCTATCCGAGGGTCCTTGAGTTTGGTAGAATTTCTGGATCAGTCGAAAGCAATAAAATATGATATGCAATGATGATCTAGTGTATAACATTCCAAATTGAAAATTTGGGATGGTACACCTCCTCAACTTCAAAGTCCTCATCCTCAGAATCTGACGTTTTCTAC
Organism: Triticum aestivum; assembly: GCF_018294505.1. Lineage (NCBI taxonomy): Eukaryota > Viridiplantae > Streptophyta > Magnoliopsida > Poales > Poaceae > Triticum > Triticum aestivum. The sequence continues at coordinate 232,207,429 of NC_057804.1, read as the reverse complement.
TTCCTCTGCCTTGTTGTTGCCTTAGGTCGGTTGCTGGGAGTGCTTCTGCTCCCATCATCTTAGCTGCCAGAGCGACTAGTGCCCTCACTCAGATTCACTTGCTCCTCAGACATATTCTGGCTGTCACTCTGATCAGACATTCTGACACTGCAAGCTGACCCTGTGAATAGTTGTAGATGAGGTAGAATGGATGAGCATCACAAAGTGCAGAGTTCTTGCAAAATAATTGAGTCAAAAACTTAGTTTTAGTTTTTTACAAAAAGCATTTTGAAGCTACCGATTTGTTAAACTCAGTGACACCAAAGCAACAATCTGTGTCTAAACTTGTGATCTCGGTCAGACCGAGGCATAGTTCAGTGACACCGATATTGCAAGGGTTTCACAAAGTTCTGAACTCGGTCACACCGATTTGTAAGTCTTGGTCAGACCTAAAATTATGAGTGCAGTGGCCTAAGCCAAATTGGTGAGACCGATTTCCACAAGTTGGTCGGGCCGAGATGAGTTCGGCGGAAACCTAACCCTAAATTTTCGAATGAAAACTAATCTAAAGGAAGTTTACTTTGGATAGAATGATCTCATATGTGGTAAGATTCATGGCATTGTCTTTGTGCTAAGAATCAGAGTTAAAAGATTGCACAAAGAGTCGAACTCATACCCTAACTCGGCGTTGAGCTCGCTACAGCGGCAACGGAGGTGAAGATTTCTGTTGACGGCAACGAAGACCAGCGGCTGAACGTTGCTGCCGACGAGAGAAAGATCCAGAGATCCGAGTCGGCTGAGCAGGACACGTGCAGGCAAATATGTTTCGGAGAAGTTTCCAAATTTAACCCGTCGGTACATATATGCTGACCCTGGCGGTGTGACCGAGTGGAACAACTCGGTGGCACCAAGATGCAGAATCGCAAGCAGTTACTGCAACTCGGTGTGACCGAATGGTTCTAATCGGTTGCACCCAGATTGAAATCCTAGATCAACTCAGTGAACTCAGTATGACCGAAAAGGATGAATCGGTGAGACCGAAATGCACGGAGAGGTTTTGGAAGTTTAAGTCTATGACGAATCGGTGACTCCGAGTGCTCCTCACCCAGAGAGTTCGAATATGACTTGATCAAACTTTGTGATGTAGCATGAATAGAGTTTGAGACGAGAAAAGCATAGATATCTAGAGGGAGTTTTTACACATTCTTATCCACCCATTTGGCAAAAGAAGAAGAGCCAAACAATCAAGGGAATAAATGGATGTCCTCGAATGAGAAAAATATGCAATCAACATGATCACACAATAAAATGGGAAATGAAATATGTGGCAATGCATGCAGAATCACCTTAGCATCTATCAAGCAATTGGCGATGACTAGGTCATCCATATATGAGTATATTGACTTAGGAGTCAAATGAGAACATTTGATCATAGGTCATACTCATCGTTTAAGCAAAAGTGGGGTTACCACTTTTACATAAAGCATTGTTATGTTCACACCCTTAGAGTTGCTTTAGACTAATTCTTAGAGTAAAGCTCCCCTTAGATGTGATATCCCCCCTGAGAGGGATGAACTAACCTTGGATTTTGTCGATGATGACTTCATGTAGGTGTTGAAGATGTGGATTAGTCCCACAAGGAACAAACAAGGATACCCATAGACATAGAGTGAAGCACACACACGATAATGTTCATGAAAGCACTAAATTACCTTGTCCCTTGTCTTCCCAACAAGAGGTTTTGTGACTCCTTGAACTAGTGCAAGATGTGGAAGTTGTTTGCACTTGTCCTTACCAAAATAAATATGAGTGAAGTATGTTGGCGGAGTCACCCTCAAGAAGTCTCTAGTTCTTCTTCTTTGGGGTCCACATCATCTTGATGGGAATCCTTGGGGTTGTAGATGTACTTGATGAAGTAGAACTTGATGTAGACTTGGGAACCCACTTGACCAAGGCCTTTGGAGCATCTTCAAATGCATCAATCTCCTCTTGAAGCTTGTCCTTGCCTTTTAGCTTGTGGTCTTGTGGTGGAAGATCATCTTGAGCTTGTGTTCCTTTGAAGGAAGTAGGATCATACTTCTCTTGTTGAGGAACAAACTTCGTCTTGGGGTATTGATCTTCTTCCCACTCAACTCCATTGGCATTGAACTTTCGTTCAAAACCAACACCTTGATTCATCTGGTGCCTTCCTCAAATGTGTACAATTTCCTCAAATTGTTTGCTTCTGGCAAGGATCTTGTAACCACCTTTCTCTATAATTCCCTTCAATAAGCTATTTTCTTGCTCAAGTGTAACTTGGCTAGGAGAATCATTACTGGAATCAAGAGAACTACTAGAAGCAGCAATATTGGATTTAGCATGATTATTGTTACTACTAGAAGAAAAATCTTTCTTACTCTTGTTGCTAGATTTTACTTGTGGCATGTAAGTAGACAAGAGTAAACGCTTGGCAATGTAAGAAGAACTTTCTTCCAAAGATCATCATTGATGGCTTTTAAGAACCCAGGTGCTTGCTCAAAATTAAGATTCTAGAAGCATAGCTTCTCATGAGTTTTTAAAAGTTCTCGATGATCTTCTGAAGTAGTTTCATGAGCTAACTTAAGAGTGTTTAGTTCTTTACTTAGACGCTCAATCTCCTTCTTATCATTTTCATTCGTTTCATCTTGATTAGCATGATTAATAGCATTTCATCATGGTATTCATCACTAGAGTTTTCAACAAGTAAATCATCATCACCTAGCAAATCATCTTCATCACTATTAAAATCAACATACTCGGGGTGTGATACCTTGGGGCATTTAGCCATGAAGCATCTTCCAATTGCTTCATTTAGTGACTCAAATATGTCATAGGAGTTGGTTGACACAAGTTCTAGACCGACAACACCTTCAACTTGAGTACATTCGGAGTCGGAGTGATAACTTCTCTCGGAGTGGTGGTAGGAGTCGGAACTGGATACCCATTCACCAACATGAGCTAGATGTCTTCGTTTTGTGTAGCTCCGTGATGAATTTTCCTTCCTTTCCGAACCCTTGCTTCTGCGAGAGGTTCTTCGTTCATAGCAATCATCTCTACTCCTTCTCTCCCGAGGAGGTGATTCTTCCTTTTCGCTTTTTCTTTTAGGTGAGTCTTCTCTTCTTTTGTATGGAGCCGTACACTCATTGGAGTAGTGTTCGGGTCTTCCACAATTGTAACAATTTCGCTCACGACTAGAAGATCTTTTGTCATTATAGTACCTTGACTTGGAACTCCTTTGCTTGCTTCTACTCTTGTAGAATTTGTTGAAGTTCTTCACCATTAAACCCAATTATTCATTGAAGGCCTGTTTGTCACTTAATGATGTAGGAGCATCACATGAGGCTTTGTAAGAACCAGTAGACTTGTTGTGAAGCTCTTCTTTGTCCTTGAGTGACATCTCATGAGCAACAATTCTTCCAGTGACTTTGGTTGGCTTGATATCTTTGTAATTTGGCATCATTTGGATTAAAGTGCACACAGTATCATATTTTCCATCCAAGGCTCTTAGGATCTTCTTGATGAGGAATTTGTCGGTCATCTCTTCACTTCCTAAGCCGGCAATCTCATTTGTGATGAGAACAAGCCTAGAGTACATTTCAGTGACACCTTCACTATCCTTCATTTTGAACTTGTTAAGTTGACTTTGAAGCACATCCAACTTGGATTCCTTGATGGAGTTGGTACCTTCGTGCATATCAATCAAAGTATCCCAAATTTCCTTTGCATTCTCAAGACGTCTGATTATGTTGAATTCTTCGGGGCACAGTCAGTTGAAGAGGATATCGCAAGCTTGATCATTGTATTGCCACATCTTCAATTCTTCCGCGGTAGCTTCACGATTCGGTTCACTCCCATCGAAGAATTCACCTTGCAAACCAATACACACAATAGCCCAAACGGTAGGGTTATGTCCAAGAATATGCATTTTCATCTTATGTTTCCAACTAGCAAAATTAGTACCATCAAAGTAAGGACCTCTACGGTGGTAATTTCCCTCGCCAGATTGCATACTCTCCTAGGTTGTGAAACCAAGGCTATGATCACCAAAGCTATGGAAATCAAGGCAAATGGACATGAAAGCTCTGATTCCACTTGTAGGATCGAAAGTATATCTAGGGGGGTGAGTAGACTACTTGACCAAATAAAAACCTAGCCTTTTCCCAATTTTAATTATTGGCAGATTTTATCAACTTAACTAGTCAAGCAATCAACCTACACATGCAATTCTAAGAGTATAGCAGCGGAATGTAAATCATTGCATATGAAGGTAAAGGGGAGGAGTTTGGAGGGAGCAAACGCTATGTTGACACGGAGATTTTTGGCGTGGTTCCGATAGGTGGTGCTATCATGCATCCACGTTGATGGAGACTTCAACCCACGAAGCGTAACGGCTGCGCGAGTCCACGGAGGGCTCCACCCATGAAGGGTCCATGAAGAAGCAACCTTGTCTATCCCACCATGGCCATCGCCCACGCAGGACTTGCCTCATTTGGGCAAATCTTCACGAAGTAGGCGATCTCCTTGCCCTTACAAACTCCTTGTTTAAACTCCACAATCTTGACGGAGGCTCCCGAGTGACACCTAACCAATTAGGAGACACCACTCTCCAAAAGGTAATAGATGGTGTGTTGATGATGAACTCCTTGCTCTTGTGCTTCAAATGATAGTCTCCCCAACACTCAACTCTCTCTCACAGATTTGGCTATGGTGGAAAGTTGATTTGAGTGGAAAGCAACTTGGGGAAGGCTAGAGATCAAGATTCTTGTGGTTGGAATGGAATGTCTTGATCTCAACATATGAGTAGGTGGTTCTCTCTTAGAAAATGAATGTCGGAAATGTAGGCTTGTTCTGATGGCTCTCTCTATGAATGAAGAGTGGGTGGAGGGGTATATATAGCATCCACACAAAATCTAACCATTACACACAGATTCCCAAACTCGGTGAGACCGAATGGTGAGACTCGGTCAGACTTATTCAGTTCAAAATGTGGATGTTAGGCTTTTCGGTGGGACCACCATGATCAACTCGGTGGGACCAATGTGCTCGGGATAGGGCATAACTTGATCTTGGTGACACCGATCACATGAACTCGCTGGGACACTTTCAGTAATAGGCAAACTTGGTGGGACCGATTCACTCAGTTTAGTGAGACCAGAACGTTACGAATAGGAAATAGGGAGTTTGCATTGCGAACTCGATGGGACCGATCGCTCATTTCGGTGAGACCAAAATATTATGAAAAGGAAACAGAGAGTTTGCAATCCCATCTGAGTAAAACCGAGATCCCTATCGGTGAAACCGAAGTGATTAGGGTTTGTGGCAGTGGCTATGTCAAATGAACTCGATGGCGCCGCATAGATCAAATCTGTGGGGCCGAGTTTGACTTCAGGTTTAGGACATATGTGGAAATGAGAAAGTGGTTGAGGGTTTTTGGAGCATATTGAGGGAGTCCTGGATTAGGGGGTATTCGGACAACCGGACTATATACATCGTCCGGACTATTGAAGCGTGAAGATACAAGACTCAAGACTCCGGCCCGTGTCCGGATGGGACTCTCCTTTGCGTGGAAGGCAAGCTTCGCAATCTGGATATTGTATTTACTTCCTTGTAACCGACTCCATGTAAACCCTAGCCCTCTCCGTTGTCTATATAAACAGGAGAGGTTGGTCCTTAGAAGGCCGATCACAATTACAATCATAATCATCATATGCTAGCTTCTAGGGTTTAGCCTCTATGATCTCGTGGTAGATCTAATCTTGTACTACTCATATCTTCAATATTAATGAAGCAGGAAGTAGGGTTTTACCTCCATCGAGAGGGCCCGAACCTGGGTAAACATTGTGTCCCATGCTTCCTGTTACCATCAGCCTAAGACGGACAGATTGGGGCCCCTACCCGAGATCCGCCGGTTTTGGCACCAACATTGGTGTTTTCATTGAGAGTTCCTCTGTGTCGTCGCCACAAGGCTCGATGGATCCTTCAATCATCGTCAACGACATGGTCCAGGGCGAGACCTTGCTCCTCGGACAGATCTTTGTGTTCGGCGGCTTCGCACTGCGGGCCAGTTCACTTGGCCATCTAGAGCAGATCGACAGCTACGCCCCTGGCCACCAGGTCAGGTTCGGAAACTTGAATTACACGACCGATGTTCGCGGAGGCTTGATCTTCGACGGATTCGGGCATGTGCCAGGAGCACCAGACATTCACGACGAGCACGGCTTAGACCTGTTGTCGGACAATGCTCGGGATATCACCCCTGTAGTAGCCCCAGACCTAAATCTGGAGCAAGCTGTGTTGCCTAAGGATGGAGGGATGGACCACGCCTCGCAAGCCGCACACTCATCGGCGGTGGAGCCGAACCCTAGCCTCACCTCTGTGGCAGCCTGTGATTCCGGACCCCGGACTCGTATCTGGTTGTTGGTTCCAGTCTGCGCACTCTCGAGCCAGCCGAGCCAGGTTGGGCTCCGGTGATGGAGTTTACCGCTACGGATATCTTCCAGCACTCGCCCTTTGGCGACATGCTGAACTCATTAAAGTCTCTCTCTTTGTCAGGAGGCTCTTGGCCGAACTATGTCCAGCTCGAGTGGGAAGTAGGCGACGGAGGATTTCGTTGCCCACCCACCACCCACTTCATTGCCACGGTCGATGATTTAACCGGCGTGCTTGACTTCGACTCCGAAGGCATCGACGGTACTAATGACGATGCAGAAGAAGTACATGAACCACCACTCACAGGGTGGTGGACAACCACCTCCTCATACGATATATATATGGTGGACACTCCGAAGGAAACCAATGGCGATGAGGCAACAGAGAATAACCCCTCAGGGAGAAAAAAAAGCATGGTCGTTGTCGGCGCCGCTCCAAGCCCCGCCACAGTGATACCGGCCCAGGAGAAGAAACAATCCGAATGGCGTTAAAGATGAATACAACCCTGATCAGCCTACCTTCAAGCAGGCCGGACTGGCCACGGTGGGATACTGGGAGAGGAACAACTATACACCCCCCTCCGAAGACGAGGTAAGCCTCGGCAATGACGAATTCGGCGTGCCCGAAGATCCAGTGGAACAACTTCGCTTCAAGCGACGACTCATGGCCAGGGCAAGGAGCCTGCAAAGGAAGCAAGAGCAGCTTAAAGCTGACCAAGATTTGCTCGTGGATAGGTGGACAAAAATCCCGGCCACCGAAAAATACGGACTCGGCCGCCTCGGCAAAGGGCACACGCGGCACAACTGCCTACCTCAACCTAAGGAGGAGAAGCCAAGGCACACACCCCGACGTCAACACATCACTACGGTCCAAGACAGTAAGAAGGATACACGAAGAGGCATCCTCAAGCCTCGGTGCAATGGTCATAAATGTCAAGTCAGGGAAGCTGGTGCCAAGTCCAGCAACTCCCAGTCCGGTCAACGGACAAAGAACAGCTCAAGCCTATCCGGCCCGAGCCACATACTCGATCAACCATGTGAAATTCACGGTACTCCTAGAAGGACGGCAAAGCATACCAATAGAGAATGCTGGATCCTCAAAACAAAGTGGACAGTCGTGTGTTGGAAACAAAAAACCCGCCAGAGCATAAAAGTATGGCCGATCGCCCCTGATCACACTAACCACAGCAATTCAATTGTCGTACCCCTAGACCTAGTAGTCCGGGGGCTCCATAACACATAAAGCCCCCGCGGGTATCAAACCACAAATAACATCTTCTAAAAGATGCCAGGTGCAAAGGCCAAGTTTATTGGCCCACCACTCTAACGGTTGTTTTCGGATCACCAAAAAATTCCATGCCAAAGAATAATTCTTCGGCACCTTCCCCTCATACGGTAATTCATTGTATTCTAACGGGATGAACCACGTTGACTAGATTCCACATGGTAAACCATTAAGTCAACACCGTGTGATATGATCACACTTATAGGCAAAGCCGAACCCCGCCCTTAGAGCGGAAACCATACAGCTGCCGGAGCAGCGAATCGTGCATGCCTATCAAAATTTTGATACGACAGCCAACTATACGGACACCCAGTGAGGAGTCCGTGCTACTTCATGGTATAACGGCTAGGTTAACCAGGATCCGATTAGGAACCCTCGGATCAACCGCAAGAGGACGTTCAGCTATCTCCAGGCATCTGCCTTTGCAAACTAACTTTGATGCAGAATAGGATTGGCGACGTAGAATAGGCCCGGACACACAAAGGGCAGGAACATGCATGTGAACCCCCACAAAGAAGGCAGTCCAGATTCACTTCAATCCACTCAAAGCCCCCTCCAGTCCGGCCATCACAGGTTCCGTCAAAAACACCTCTTTTCATAATCATAAATCGTACTCATATGCATAGACATATCATCCTACAACAATGCATGGACTTAAATAGCACTTACCGGTCGTTGCTTATCATCGACGCCTCTTTGCCAAAAACCGCAGCCACGCCTTGTGTTACGCCCGATCATGCCGGGGGCTTCATAGTACGGCAATAAAGTCCGACCATCTTTTCAGTCGCTCGGCACCCCGAACTTATAGCACTATATGCATCAGCTCCGAATCATGTCTTGGGTCATTGGTTGGGTTTGCCCGGCTCCCATGTTTTGGTACCTTACGTTCCGTTCTATCGGCTAAGGTAGCGCTGGGAGAACTACTGCGATTGTGACCCGGTACTGCCGGACGAGCACCTTAGTAGAGAAAGCCAAAAACCGACTGTCATGATACAGCGAGAGCTGGTCAGCTGTTCGAGAGGTTGTAAAATCCTTAAAGATTTATTCCGCATAACGCCATTATAAATGCAGAGTGCGATGGATCGGTCTTCCGATCAGGCACCAATACAACCCCTAGTTTGGCCTTCCGAACATTAGGAGCTGCGCCGACCATACTCAAATTCCTATGGCTAAGTGAGAGTGGTAAAGCCCTATAGTCCGATTGCCTGGTTCGTGGTGAGGAACACCTCCTTAAAATGACCCAACCATGGGATAAAGAGTGTTCAGATATGTCCCGAACACCCCCCGTATTTTTTTTGTGGGGGCAGAAGCCGACGACAGGCCAACTCTCAGGATTTACATACAATAAATAGCCGCACGGGAAGAACATATGTTCAAACAAAGCAAGCAATATATAATAAAAGTGCCATTATCCCATATTACAAATAATGGCACGAATGCCCTCAGGGAAATATAATGTCTTTGGTACACTTATCCGCCACAAGGTGGGCCCCCTTCAGTACACCTCCATAGTATAGCTCGGGCTTGCAGTGCTCCTTACCCTCCGGCGGCCCCTCAGTCATCAACTTCTCCGCATCAAGCTTCCCCCAATGCCCTTTTGCATGGGCGAACGCCATGCGCGCACCTTCAATACAGATTGATCGCTTGATAGCATCAAGCCGAGGACAGGTGCCCACAATCCGCTTCATGAGTCTGAAGTAACTACTTGGAATTGGCTCAGCGGGCCACAGCCGGACAACCAAGTCCTTCATGGCTAGTTTGGCCGCCTGGTGCAGTTTGACCAGCTGCTTCAGCTGATCGATAAAAGGCACCGGATAGTTCGGCGCCAAATACTGCGACAAGAAGTTCCTCTTCACAGACTTCTTTTCCTCGGTCCAGTAGAATTGGGCGGCATCTAATATGCTGCGAGGCAGATCCGCAAACGCCCCTGTAAAAACAAGAATTCAGCTTGTCGCTTAGAGTTCTCCCCACTATCAGGTAAAAATGGCCATGAATACAATAGGCCTCACCAGCCGCAACTTTCTGGGCCTCCTGAATGTCCCGTACAGCCCCTCGGGTTTCTTCCCGAGCATCTTCCGTGGCTTGGCGAGCTTGGGCGAGTTCGGATTCTTTCCCTGCTAGACTCTGCTCCAAGCCCTCGCTTTTCTTCACAGCCTCCTGGAGCTCCCGCTCAGCTGTGATGACCCTGGCCTCGTGTTTTTCACGAAGCGCCTGTTCGGCAGCAGCCTTCTCATTGGCATCATCCACAGCCTTCTTCAGTGCCTCATATTCAGCACTCGCTCCTAGGTCATAGAACACAAATACTTTTCAATAGGCACAATTACTCATTCGTGCCTAATGCAAGACAATGTTTCAACATACCTTGCTTGTACTCTAATTGCTTCTTCACATGGCCAAGTTCCTCCTCAGCTCGTTTTAGGCTCTGCTTCAGTTCAGACACTTCCGCATTATGAGAGGTCGTCTTCTCCGCAGATGCCTGTTTTTACACAAAGGGGTATACGTCATTAACAAAGGTTCCCACAAAAACAGAGGATTTGATCCCCTGCCCGGCTCTCTCTCTTTCGTTGGACAGTGTATCAGGGGCTACTACTCATATTATGATGATTCCTCAAAAGTTTCTTAGAAAACATACCTCAAAAGCCTTTATAAGGCCAAGGCAGGACTCATTCAGCCCGCTTTCGGCAGACTGAATCTTTTCAACCACCGCACCCATGAGGGTCCGATGTTCATCGACGATAGACGCGTTCTTTAACACTGTCGATAGACCGCCCGGCAGCTCTGCATGGACAAAGATTGCTGGCGGAGTAGGCAAGCCTCCCTCCGTCAAAGGTGGCTTCTCGCCCGATCCTGGAGCCTTAGAGGTCTCCAGGAACTTATCCGGCTTTCGTCCGAACCCGAGATCGCCCCCATCGTCGACATGCCGTGGGGCCACCGCCCCCATGTGTCCGGCTCCAGAGACATGCCTCCCTTGGTCCGGGCCTCTTTGAGACGACACCTGGGTGGCGCGCCTGGACTTCGGGGAAGGAGCCTCCGGAGGCGTCTCGCTCGCCACAACATCTGAGCTCAGCAAATCCTCCGAGGAGGACTGTCCGACACGAGACCTCGCCAGGCTGTACGAAATATGGCGACAGTTAAAACTACTGTACACAAACGACCCTAGATGCATATGCGCGTTCGGATTTCGGATACTTATGATTTTACTAGGGGCTGGGCCCTGGGATCCCACGTTGGGCTATTATCTGCAGCCGTGGTGGATGCCTCTAGGTGGGAACATCTCCCCCTCTTGGGCGATTCGGCCTCCAGGGACGGGGAAGCCGCCCTCTTCTTCCCACCTTCAGAGTGAGGCTCGTCCTCCTCTGCTTCCTCCTCTTCGCCTTCGGAAGAAGGAGCGTCGCTGGAGTCTTTGGTTTTTTCGTCCAAAGCCTCACGGCGACGGAGGCCACTCCGGGTCTTTTTGACCTTCTTTGAGACCTCTTTCTTTGGCGCCTCTTAAGGCGCGGGGACCAGCATCTTCGTCAGAAGAGGTCCGGCCGGTTCTTCCAGCAGCGGGGCCGGACAATGTATTCGCACCACCTTCTTTATCCATGCCTGGGGTCATGATGAAACACGATGAAAATGTCTCCCTCAGGACATGCAAACTGAAGCATGGATGGACAGAGCGTGGCTGTAACTTACCGAGCTTGCAGAATGGGATAATTGATACCCATGGTCCTCGGCGGAGCCCGGCCACGATTTGCCGGACTTAAAGAGCACCTTCCAGATATCCTTGTGGGAGGAATCATAGAGCTCCCGAAGGGTTTGGTGCTCGGTTGGGTCGAACTCCGACAAAGTGCAGGCTCGGCGCTGGCAAGGTAGAACCTGGCGGACTAGCATCACCTGGACTACGTTGACGAGTTTGACGTCCTTGCCGACCACGCTCTGAATGCGCGTCTGGAGAAGTGACAGCTCATTGGACGAGGACCAGTTCGGGCCCTTCTTGGGCGAGGACGTGAGTCGCTGTGGGGCTCCGGATCTAAATTCAGGAGCTGCAGCCCACTTTTTGCCGCGTGGTTCGGTGATATAGAACCACTGCTACTGCCACTCCTTGACGGAGTCATTGAAGTCACCCTTCGGCCAAATGGCCTTGGGCATCTTGCTCACCATGGCGCCGCCGCACTCGGCGTGTTCGCCACTCACCACCTTGGGCTTCTCATTGAAAATCTTCAGCCACAGGCCGAAGTGAGGCGAAATCCGGAGAAAGGCCTCGCACATGACGATGAGCGTCGAGATATTGAGGAATGAATTGGGGGAAAGATCATGAAAATCAATCCCATAGTAGTACATGACCCCACGAACAAATGGGTGAAGGAGAAACCCGAGCCCGCGGACAAAATGGGGAAGGAACACGACTCTCTCGTGAGGCTCTGGAGTAGGGACGACCTATCCCGCCGGTGGGAGACGGTGGCCGATCTTCTTGGCCAGATACCTGGCTTCTGGAGCTTCTTGATATCCTTCTCCTGGACGGTAGAGGCCATCCATCTGCTTCCTCCTCCGGATCCGGACATCTTTGGAAAATCTCTCTTCCATGGAAAAGGAGAATGGCTGGGCGTTAGGGCTCGATCAGAGGGGAATGGGCTAGCGGAAGGAGAACGCATGGGTAAAGAGGAAGAGACCTTAGCTCTTTATAGAGACGGCAAAGGCTTTTTGCGCCTCCCCGCTTGCCTGGTGGAACCCGCTCGCTCCCCACTCGCCGCGATTAGCGGTGAGGTTGGACTATCCATACCCGTATTGATGAGAATCCCATAATAAGGGGACACAATCTCTGCTATGGCTAAACGTGCATAAGAAACCGCCTCGCGATGTGCGTTGTGGCTGGTTGTGGGAAAACGGTTGGAATAATGACCCGAACGAAATGACATGTCACGTTGTCTAAAAAGTTGTCAGCAGATTGCATTTATGAAATATCATTCTCTCTACGGTGGTATGTGAAGATCATCTCGCAGATTCGGACACGGTCTAAGTGTTCGATAATTACTTTGGAGTATTCGGAGATGGAACCCGCCTTGCAATGCCGAAGACAAGACTGCGCACCGGAGTTGTCGTCATTGAATCCTGGTTCAGGGGCAACTGAGGGAGTCCTGGATTAGGGGGTATTTGGACAGCCGGACTAGATACATCGTCCGGCCTATTAAAGCGTGAAGATACAAGACTCAAGACTCCGGCCCATGTCCGGATGGGACTCTCCTTTGCGTGGAAGGAAAGCTTGGCGATCTAGATATTGTATTTCCTTCCTTGTAACCGACTCAATGTAAACCCTAGCCCTCTCCGATGTCTATATAAACCGGAGAGGTTGGTCCTTAGAAGGCCGATCACAATTACAATCATAATCATCATAGGCTAGCTTCTAGGGTTTAGCCTCTACGATCTCGTGGTAGATGCACTCTTATACTACTCATATCTTCAATATTAATCAAGCAGGAAGTAGGGTTTTACCTCCATCGAGAGGGCCCGAACCTGGGTAAACATTGTGTCCCTTGCTTCCTGTTACCATTAGCCTAAGACACACAGATCGGGACCCCCTACCCGAGATCCGCCGGTTTTGACACCGACACATATCACTAAGAATTTTGAGCAATTAAGCCATTAAGCAACACCTCATCCTCTTTTAATAGTTGAGGGTCGAGGGGTCGAGGGTCGCCTAAGGGTCGAGGGGTCGAGGATTTGCCATCCCGACAACGACACACTGACCCCCTGACCCGGACACCCCGACACCTACACAACACCCCGACCCTGCCTCGACACCCCGACACTGCGACCCCGACCCTGACACAGCACCCGACACGACACCACCAACCCTCACACAGCACCCTAACATGACACCGTCGACCCCGACACAGCACCTCGAGACGATAGCAACGACACCCCGACCCCCGACACGACACCTCGAGACCCCGAAACAGCACCCCTGACCCCGACACCCCGAACGTGACACGACACCCCGACCCCGCCTGGAGACCCTGACACCGCGACCTCGACACCGCACCCCGACCCCGACACAACACCCCGACCCCGCCTCAACATCCTGACACTGCGACCTCGACATAGCATCCCGACCCCGACATGGCACCCCCGACCACGACACAACACCCCGACACGACACAAACGACACCCTAACATGACACCCCGAGACCCCGACATGGCACCCCTGACCTCGACACAACACCCCCCGACACCAGGACCCCCGACACCTCCCGAAAAAGGTGCTCATCGGGCTTCCAGAGGCTGAGGGGTCATATGTTTGTGAATTATGAGTTAGCTCAGGTATTCGATTATTATTATGTACATATATATATATATATGTTTAATTAGTTCATGCTATTAGGTATTCAACTTTTTATTATGTTGGCGATGATGATACACACTTAAATTTTTTATTATGTTTATGTTGTACTAATTCCTTTTACTCTTTGTCATTGCAGGTATTGACAGATGGTGCGTGCGGGTCGAGAGCGCTCTGAGCCTCCTTCCTCGGCGCGTGCTGGGAGGTGTGCTGTTATTCCACCCCAGCACCTCCGGAGAGCGCTGGTAGACAGCATGCAAACATCGGCAGGCACTTCTTCTTCTGTCGGGATTGGGCGGGGGAAGACGAAGAGGGGTGCAGCTAGAGGTGGACGTGGCGGCGGGAGAGGTAGGAAAGTTGCCTCACCTTCCTCACTGCCACCCCAAGCGGATTCACCGGACCACCGGAGTGCTCCATCTCAGGTGGACCCATCAGAGTTGGACCCGTCTTGGACTCCGGTCCATGAGCCTCGGGCCGACGATCCTCTGGTCGCAGACCCTACGTTCGACAAGACTCGGGTCCCAGAGTCTTCGTCCCAGGAGACTCGGGACCCAGAGTCTTTGTCCCACGTGACTTGGGAGACTAGTGGCAATGCTGATGGTGTCGAGGACACCTTGTCTGACGATAGCTACAGCGATTGCGAGCTGCTTGAGGGGGGAAAGAAGGTTTATCAGCGTGGTGGTTCAAAGCTCACATTCGTGCCGGTGACCTGCGACCAGAGGTGGTTGATTGAGCCTAACAGGGAGAAGTAAGTGCATTTACTCATTTTAAATCATTTTAGTTCATGTTTCTTTAATTTAATATATAATGTGTTGGCCTTGTCATATTGTAGGGGTTGGATACATGCCTCTGGTGTCCGCATGCCCAACCAGGTCCTTGGTGTGATTTGCTGACACCACTTCCCGAGATGGGTCACGTTGCCCGGTGAGGGTGAGGTTCCAAAGCTAGCATTGACCTCGGAGCTGTACGAGGCTGTCCCGGCCCCGCCAGGGAGATGGTCAACAGTGTCGTGTACGAGACGGTGGCTGACATTGTGATACGGCGGTTTTGGGTAATTTCTCCTTTACAGAATTAAAAATCAACAGTACCTAGTGATTGTACTAATCAGTGTTGTCTTGTTTGATTGCAGACCTTCTACATGTGTCTTGAAGAACACGAGGCAGACGCGGCTATGGTTCTCAAAGCCGAGTGCAAGCGCCTACTTCAGAACTTATGGTACGAGGCTTGGGTGCAGCCTATTCGAGACTACTACGCCTCAACTAACAACCAGAGGGAGAAGAAGAAGTGTCGCGACAAGTATTTGAGTAAGGAGAAGTCCATGAAGGACCGGACCTATTCTTAAGGCCTTGTACTTAGATTCCTTGATTTGATTCATAGGTGTAGCGCTGAAATTTCTCTTTGTCTCACATAGGTGCCCCCGAGATGGTGTGCGCATAGGATGAACTGTCGGGAGAGGTTGGTGGATGAGTGGTGCTCTCCCCAATGGCTAGCCGTCCACAACAAGGCTAGGGACAAGCGTGCCCAGATGCAAGGTGTGCCACACCATCAAGGGAGATCCAAGCTGTTTGAAGACGGGGACCACTAGGTATGTGGTTTGAGCCCTTAACGATTCATGCAATTTCATTCTTCATGCTAGCTTGATCCCTTAACTAATATTTTGTTCCTCTCTTTTAGGCGCGACACAACAAGAAGGAGGTGCCACCGCTATACGACCTCTATGCCATGGCCTATACTACCCCGTACAAGAAGGCAAAGGCATTCCCAGAGGATGACCTCGATTATCCAGAGAGCTTCACCAACATCTCCAACCACGACAAGCTCGTAGGTACAAAGACTTTCGGAAGGCGATGAAAGGGGAGGACTTCAACCCGAGCCAGAGTCCTTTTGATCGAGAGCTCATGATGCTATCTAGTGACGGGAGGAAACATGTCTCGGTAGCCATTGGGGATGGACTGATACATTGTCCTAGAAGTCTACCGAAGATCGAGAAGCACCATACGAGGTCTGTTCCTAAGATGATGCCTCAACAACAGCCAATGGAGCTCGCCATCAAGGCTGGGGCCCATGATCTTCTGGCGGAGGCAACCAGGCAGGTGACATAGATGGAGAGGGAGTTGGAGGAGAGGACGACTAGTATGTTGGAGGAAGAGAGGAACCAGAACAACGCGGGTCACCTTCATATTACCCAAATCATGCACGGAATGTTCACTTCATTACTAACTAATATGACTGACTCGTGAAATCAAAATGTGCAATCCATGTGCGAGAAAAACAGTCAGACCCCTCCGCCGATGCCCCAGATTGGTATGGGGGACAAGGTGAGTTTCATTTGAATGGTCATTAGTTACTAGTATTCACATTTCAGTTGCATCATGATAATTAGACATTGCAAATGATCTTTGGTGCAGCACGCCTCCTGGCAAGCATCGACCGATCCTTCTTCGTCTGGCACTGGCGCAACCCCGACCGGTCCTTCTCCATCTGGCACTAGCGCAAACCCGACCGTTCCTTCACCTCCGTGATGATGGTAAGTTTTCCCAAGTGTTTTGCTTAACAAATGCATACTTAGCCTAAGAAATGACCTACTTTGCTCCAAAATGACCTATACTTAGCTTATTTTCCTAAAAAATGACATAATAACCTTACTTAGCTCCGAATGACATATTCTACCTAGGATAGCTATAAAATGACCTGTACTTAACATTTTTCCTCCAAAATGACTTGATATGCTTAGTTAGTTAGAAAATGGCATAATTACCTAGGGTACCTCAATACTGATGTATAGCTAGCTGAGCTAGTTCATTTATGATGTAATTAGCTAACTTAGCTAAAAAATGGCATAACTACCTATGATAGCTGAATAATGATCAATAATTAGCTTAGGTAGGTCACTTATGACATAATTAGCTCACTTAGGTAAAAATGGCATAATAATGTTGGTTTGGCTCCCAAATGACCTATACCTAGCTTATTTTCCTTGAAAATGACATAATAACCTTAGCTCCGTACTAACATACTTTACCTATGATAGTTATAAAATGACCTATACTTAGCATTTTTACTCCTAAATGACTTAATATGCTTAGTTAGCTAAAAAATGTCATAACTACCTGGGTTAGCTCCAAAATGGCCTACACTTAATATTTTGTCCTCGAAAATAACATATTTTCCTATCTTAGCTCTAAAATGACCTACACACTTAGCATTTTTACCTAGATTAGATAAAAAATGGCAGTTTTACCTACCGTAGTTAGAAGAAGAAGAAGATAAAGAAGGGGAGATGAGAAAAAGAAAGAGAAGATAAATTCTTCTTCTTATTTTTCTTCTTCTTTTTCTTCTTTTTCTTCTAGCTAGTCTTCTTATTCTTCTTCTAACTTTCTCCTTTCCCAATTTGTAGATTTGCTTTAGATGAGGAGCATGCGTTCATGGAGTCTACTCTTCTCCTTGTGCTTCTTTTTGTTTTGATTTTGTATGATCAAATTTGTTGGAGGAAACTTCCTGTTCGATATGTTTTGGATATGTGTTGTTGGATGTGTTGGGTACTTGTTGGATATGTTGTTGGATATGCTCGCCCGTATATATATATATATATCTTCTAATGTTTATATATATATATATATATGTATCTGTGAAGTTCTGTGAAATTGAATGAATTTAAGAAAAAACAGAAAAAACAGGGGCTATACAGGCTCTTTATCGTCTGCTGGCAGACAACAAAGAGCTTTGCCTTCAGCCAACACATGGCAAAGCTGCCACGTGGTAGCTACCTGTGCAACCTGGGGGCACTAGCTGGCCTATTTGGTTACTTTGCCGTTTGCTGGCAGATGGCAAAGACCATTGCATCTTTGCCATCTGCTAGTGGACGGCATAGCATGCCACGTGGAAGCACCTGGGGGCTAGCATATTTTGTTACTTTGTCGTCTGCTGGCAGAGGGCAAAGATGCAAAGGTCGTTGTCGTATGTTGGCAGACGACAAAGCATGCTATTAACCCTTAATGGACCTAAACTAGCACATGTGCCATCCAGGCCCATTGCCGTCTGCTGGCTGACAGGAAAGGCCTTTGCATCTTTGTCGTCTGCTAGCAGACGGGAAAGAGGCCTTTGTCGTAGCTTATTTAGCCGGACCTGTTGCCGTCTGCTAGCTGACGGCAAAGGTCTTTGCTGTCCGTTAGCCATAGCTGATGGCAAAGATCCTGATTCCTGTAGTGATATGGGCATTCCGCTTCACCTTCTCTAGCAACCAGAATGTCTTCCGCTTCTCTCTTTACAGTCTTTAGTACAACTGTCGTTCATTATTCTTTACTTGGTGCTTCTGTAGTTTTTCAGTATATGTACCTGTGCATCGAGTTATGCGTTCGTGGTTGAACCTATATTTGTAATAAACATGGTTGGATATGAAATAACTAATTGCCTACTATCAAATTCAAAACATATGATTTTTAAATTAGGATTAATTAGGGATTACACTGCACACAGTTTGCGAAAGCGAAATGTCTGCGAGAGACATGGATATCAGACAGGTTTCTAGGATCCGCTACGTGTGTGATCAATCTCCACGTCAACCTAGAAAAAACATGTGCGATCAATCTCCACCGCACACACAATCAGCCAAGAAAAAACATGTGCGATTAACAACAACATCACACATGGTTCTTTCTTATTAAATGTTTGCGATAGTCACCTTAGCACACACCCTTCGAAATTATGGATTGTTTCTGATGTTGTGCGCATCGCAATCGTTTGGTCATAGAAGAACGCATGCGGTAGGACCTTGTTGGATTAACTGTGTGGGATGTACATACTAACGGAAATGTATTCCTTAGATGGACTATCTGGAATGTACATACGAACGGAAACGTTTAGCGGGGACTGACTGTGTGGGATCGACTTACGACCGGAAACGATTTCGCTTGTATAATTGTATTTTTTAGCACTATTGTATGTATAACTGTATTTGAGCGCTCGTCGGTCGCACACGACCTCATTTTGCCAAGCATCTGTGCCAGGAGGGCATATCCCCAACGGTTTTGGGTCTTGTGGGAAGAACCCCCCTATTGCAGTCACTCACTTGGCGACCGTTCCGAACACCGTCATGGAAAGGGGTTAAAACCGATTGTATAGCACCGACATGTACCACTAAATGAGCCGTCAAATCACATGCCCAACCTTTCCCACTGTTAAGTTGCTCGGACGAAGGAACCATCATGACTTCGTTGAATTCCACTTCTTGAAGAAAACTACTGTCGGCGTCCTGGACTTGGGGGTATCCAGTCCTGCTTGCATGTAGCCCACCGCGTGACTCCATTGACGGCCTGGTACGGCCCAGCTTCAACACCAACATCGCTAGACCATCGCGAGGGGCCAAGCCTCGTGAGGCGGATGATGCCAAGACACCCGAAGGACCTGGCCTCCTCAGGAGGGCTCCTGAGTGGCGGAGGGTTCTATGCAAGTATCTCATGAGGCTAAGCTGACATGAGCCATGATGACCAAGGCCAGGCGGGCGCCAGGCGGGTGCAAAGTGCAGGTTTACTCTTCGGTGCAAGGAGGCCAGCCATAGGCGCGGAGTCCCGAGGAATCAGCCAAAGGTTTCCATTCTTGTGCAAAAAGACCAAGATCGCGAGGACGGTAGGACGGAGGTCATCACTGAGCGCACCCACTGCGTCACGACCAGAGGCTTTTTGCAGGCGAAGAGTACTTTTGTCAGGATAGACTGTACTACTTGTCCCCTTTCAAATCCCGCCATTGTGGGATCCCTTCCCGCTCATATTTGGGAAGAGGACCAAGGCCACTATATATAGGACTTAGCCACCACCATAGAAGAGAACCGAAATCAGAACAAGTAGAACACCACACCAACTCAAGAACACCTCACCTCCTGAGCCTTGTTCATCCATTGTACTAGTTCATTCATAGCCCCTCGAGGCAATCCACCACACCACACTGGATTAGGGTATTGCACCACACTGAATTAGGGTATCACACCACAATGGTGGCTCTAACCAGTATAAATATCTATGTCTTTGTGTCCCTTTGATCTCAGCGCGCTAGGATAGGAGGATTTGCGATTAGGCAGGCTGGGCAGGTTAAGATCTCCGCACACACCCCAGGTTCGAACCTCTCAAGGGTTGTCGGATGCCTAATTCCGACATTTGGCGCGCCAGGTAGGTGTGCGTCGGAATCCTTTTCCTCGACCTCTAGATCGTCCCACAAGGCCCCTATGGCGGGCGCTCCTCCGCCGGCCCCATCGACGCGCGTTCCCGGAGAATCATTGTGGTTGCGCTGCTTCACCCTCTCGCTGCGGCAGGTGCAGTGGCCGCCCAAGTTCCGACCAGAGATGCCGCCGCGCTACGACGGTGCGGCAGATCCAGCCCCCTTTCTTCAGGCATACAAGGAGGCAGTTTGGGCGGCTGGCGGAGAAGACAAGGTGAAGGCCAACTGGTTCCCGATAGCCCTTGTAGGCACACCACGCGTCTGGTTGCTCAACCTGCCGGCATATTTCGTGGCCTCCTGGGAGGAGCTGCGCGACCTCTTCCAACCCCCACATCAAGCAGTTCTACCGCCGGGCAGGCAACACTTAGGCGGGCTCGAGGACTCCCCCGGGCTGGGTGGTGCCCCAAGCTGACCTCGCCTTTGACCCCGAGGATCATCCGGCCGTCACGATGGGTGCAGGCGCACTCCCGATGCTCTGGACCCCCACCATTTTCCACATGGCGATCACCAGGACCCTCATCGACAACGGTGTCGGCCTCAACATGCTGTCCCCAAAGGCGTTCGGCCTACTCCACATGCCACCCAGCCGGCTCCGCCCCTCCAAGCCTTTCTCCAAGGTCGGCGACTACTCCACCAGGCCCCTGGGGCAGATCTGTCTCCCTGTCACCTTCGGGACCCGCGACAACTACCGCACCAAGCTCATCGACTTTGACATCGCCATGATCGACCTGCTGTACAATGCTATCCTGGGATACCCAGCCTTGGCCCAGTTTATGGTTGCGACCCACCCCGCGTACAACCTCATGAAGATGCCTGGTAGCAACGGTGTCCTCACGGTGGCGGGGGACACCAAAGGCATGCGGTAGGCCCTCAAGATCGCCTTGAAGACTGCCACGACCGCACTACCCGGCAAGAAGAAGGATCAGGAGGCCCCAGAAGTAGCGCCTGCCAAGAAGAAGCAGTTGTTCTCCCAAGACTGAGCCGAGATGAAGCAAGTGCCGATCTGCGAGGATGGGACGGCCAGCGCCACCTTCACTATAGGGGTTGGCCTCCCTCGGGATCAAGAGGAGGCATTGATCAAATTTTTGGGGGCCAACAAGGATGTATTCGCTTGGGAAACCAAGCACCTGCCTGGGGTCCCAAGGGGGGTAATCGAGCACCACCTGAGGGTATGCCCAAATGTGCGGCCGGTGAAGCAGAAGGCTCGCCGCTAGTGTACCGAGAAGCAGGCCTTCATCGTCCAAGAAACTCGTAAGCTACAAGACACATGAGTCATCAGAAAGTTGTGATACCCAGAGTGGCTGGCGAACCCCGTCATCGTCCCCAAGAAAGGATGGAAGGAGCGCATGTGTGTCGACTTCACCAACCTCAACAAGGCCTGCCCGCAAGATCCCTTCCCGCTCCCTCGCATCTCCCAGATCATGGACTCCACCGCCGAGTGCGACCTATTGTGCTTCCTAGATGCCTTTTCCGGCTACCACCAGATCAAGATGGCTGTGGAGGACATGGAGAAGAAGGCATTCCTCACCCCATGTGGGGTGTACTACTACACCTGCATGCCATTCGGGCTGTGCAACGCCAGAGCAACCTTCCAGCGGTTGATGCACATCGCCCTGGGTTCGCAGCTCGGGAGAAACGCAGAGGCCTATGTTGATGATATAGTGGTGAAGCCTCGGGAGGCTAGGACTCTGATAGAAGATTTGGAGGAGACGTTCGCCAGCCTGCGCACGGTGGATCTTCAGCTTAACCTCGAGAAGTGTGTGTTTGGGGTCCCTTCCGGCAAGCTGCTGGGCTTCTTCGTGTCGCATAGAGGGATCGAGGCTAACCAGAAAAGGTCAAGGTAATACAGGATATGAATCCCCCACAGACCCTGAAGGAGATGCAGAAGCTGGCTGGCTGTGTAACCTCACTTGGGTGCTTCATTTCCAAGCTGGGGGAGCGTGCCCTCCTGCTTTTCAAGTTGATGAAAAGGAAGGAGCCGTTCGAGTGGACCCTCGAGGCAGACACAGCCTTCCAGGACCTCGAGAGATATCTGACCAGTCCGCCCCGTGATGGTGGCATCGCGCCCTCTCGAACCCTTGGTGCTCTATCTGGTAACAACCTCTCACTCAGCCAGCGCCGCCCTGGTGGCGCTAAGGAAGGAGCGCCCGATCAAGAAGTCACAGTAGGATGCACAACCAGCAAGCAAGGCGCAGCACCCCCAGGGCGAGGCATATGAAGCCTCGGTAGGCGCAGTGGCCGACATTCCTCCTGAAGCCAAGATTAACCCCGCGGCTGCCAAGGCTCGAAGGACGGGCCTCATGAGGCCGTAAGGGACATGTGCTCTCGTGAAGAACAAGATTCACTGATGCTTCCCCCCTCATTGAGCACCCTGTCTACTTCATCAGCACAGTACTAAAGGAGGCCCGAGCACGCTACCCCATGCCACAAAAGCTCTTGCTCGCACTTCTAGTCGCCTCCAGGAAACTGCGCCACTACTTTCAAGGCCACCCCATCAAGGTTGTATTAGCGTACCTACTGGAGAGGGTGCTCCGGAGCCCGAACGCAGCCGGGGTTGAGCTTCAAGCATTCAATAGCGAGTTCAGTACCACCAGGGTCATCAAGGGCGCGTCCCTCGCGGACTTTGTGGCTGAGTGGACTGACGCTCCAGACCATGGAGAAAGCAAGGACTTCTCCCTCTGGCCAGGGGATGAAGAGCCGGATGGACGGATCATGTACTTCGACGGGGCGTTTGCTCGACAAGGCGCAGGAGCGGGGCCCATCCTTATCTCACCCACCAAAGACAAGCTTTGTTATGCAGTACAACTCGGCTTTCAGCGGGGTGAGAAGGTCTCCAACAACATCACAGAATTCAAAGGCTTGCTCACCGGGCTCAGGGCCACAGCCGCTTTGGGAGTAAAGCGCCTCACCATCAAGGGTGACTCTCAGCTTCTCATCAATTTCTCTGACAAAGAGTACATGCCTAAGGACGATCACATGGAGGCGTACCTGGAGGAGGTGCGCAAAATGGAGAAGCGGTTCATGGGCGTGGAGTTGTGGCACGTGCCACACGAGACGAACAAGGAAGCTGACGACATCGCCAAAAGAGCCTCTCGTAGGCTCCCTCAGGAGCCATGGGTGTTTGAGGAGCGTCTCTTCAAGCCATCTGCGACCCTGCATGTCATGACCCCAGCACCACCTCAGGAGGACTTGCCACAGGCACCCGAGACGGGTGCTCCATCCTGTGGTCACCCCTCAGGAGCCTTCTTGCTGCTCGTGATCGATTCTCAAGAGGGGTGCTAGACCGAAGAGTTCATGGCGTACCTACTTCAAGGGACCCTACTAGCGAAGGAGGAGGACGCTGAGCGTGTGGACCGTCAGGCCACCGCGTACTGCATTAAGGATGGTGAGTTATATCATAGGAGGCCCAATGACGTTTCGTTGCGGTGCATCTCCAGGGAACATGGGCTCGAGCTGCTGGCGGACATACATGGTGGGGACTGCGGGCAACACTCCTTGTTGCACCCTGCTGGGCAAGGCATTCCGCAGCGGCTTCTACTGGCCCACCGCGCTCAACGACGCTATTGAGCTGGTGCGCTCTTGTGAAGCATGCCAGTTTCACGCCAAGCAGATCCATCAGCCCGCGCAGGGCCTCCAGACGATACCGCTCACGTGGCTGTTTGCGGTCTGGGTGCTGGACATCTTGGGACAGTTCCGTCGGGCACCAGTGGGCTACCGATACCTCTACGTTGCCATCAACAAGTTGACCAAGTGAGCGGAGGTAGAAGCCGTGTGCACCATCCCAGCTGGATCAGCCGTCAAGTTCATCAAGCGAATCGTGAGCCAATTTGGGGTCCCCAATCGCATCATCACCGACAATAGCTCGCAGTTCACCAGCAACCTTTTCAAAACATATTGTGCTAACCTTGGAACACAGATCTACTACGCCTCAGTAGCACATCGACGGAGCAATGGACAGGTTGAAAGGGCCAATGCGGAAGTCCTGAGGGGCCTCAAGACCCGCACCTTCAAGAAGAAGCTCGAGGCATGCGGCAGGGGCTGGCTCGATGAGTTGCAGTCCGTGCTGTGGTACATCCACACCACCACAACCAAGCCAATAGGAGAAATGCCGTCCTTCCTCGTCTACGGAGCAGAAGTGGTTCTCCCTCACAAGGTCAAGCATCGCTCCACGCGGGTCCTGGCATTCTATGAAACGCAGCAGGACGCCACACGGAGGATGTATATCATGCTGGGGGAGGAACACTGCCGTCAAGCCTCGCTCTGAGCAGCGAGGTACGAGCAGGCGCTGCGGCGGTACCACTGCCGCAGCGTCCGCTCCAGGATGTTAGAGGTGGGAGATATCGTCCTGAGGCGGGTGCTCTCTAGGGGGGCTGCATAATCTCTCTCCCATGTGGGAGGGCTCGTTTAGGATTGCCTGTGCCTCTAGGCCTGGCGCCACACGCCTAGAGACACAGGACGAGGTCCCCATCCAGAATGCCTGGAAAATACAGCACCTCCAGAAGTTCTACCCCTGAAGAAAGGCTCCGGCCTGTGAAGCAAGGCTCCGGCCTGTGAAGGTCTCCACTCGTGACACTCCAAAGAATCTATTATGGCATTGTAATGCATGTTTGAACAACTTAAAGTTGCTGTATACAACAATTTGAATTAATGGCATTTGAAATGTCATATATGGAGTTTGAATTTGAACCTTAGATTCAAACCAACTCCATTTAATCTGCTTCTAGTTGCATTAGCCCAAACCACATCATATTGCCATGTCATGATCATGCATCATATTGTGGCTTGCATTGATTGTGTTCTTCCTTGTTTGCCGGTGTTTGTCCCCTCTTGATAGACGTGGTTTCGACGATGAGTTTGATCAGACCGATGAAGAACTATACTATCTTCAGAAGTGCCAGGCAAGCAAAACCCCCTTGTTCATTCCGATACAACCCCACTCTCTCGCTTCTGCTCTCTTTTACTGCATTAGGACAACAACGATTCATCTGTTACTTGATGCGGTAGTTGAACCCCTTTCCTCTGCGTGACCTGTCATTGCCACAATAAATAGATGAAACCCACTAGCATGAGTAGGAGTTGTTTGAGCCCTAATGTGCCTACTCATTCATGCTTGTTTGTCATGCCTGCTACTACTTAGAGTTGAGTCAGGTCTGATTCATTGGGGATGGATTGGAACAGTGATGAACATGTCCTACTGTGTGTGAGCTAAGTGTGTGAACACGATTTGGTAAAGGTAGCGGTGAGAGGCCATGTAGGAGTACATGGTGGGTTGTCTCATTGAAGCCGTCCTCAGGAACTGAGTTCTCTGTTTGTGATCCATGAAACAGTTACTACCACGCATTCGGCCCGAAACCAATGGACCCTCTTGGCTTCTTAACCACCCTTGTCCTCTGTCCAGGAGTTGCAAGTAGTTTCTAGTGTTTCTAGTATGCTGGAGGCCGTGGGCAGCGCTGACCGGAGGGGTGGGCTGTGATGCGGTAGGCACGTGGCCGGGTATGCCAGGCGCCCGTTTGGTGTCGCGGAACACTGTACACATCGTTCGGGGCCGTATGTGGAAACCTCGGCCGGACTCCCTGCTGATGGAACTTGAATAGGCGATAAACCTAGACTAGAGACTTGAGTATTTAGGTAGGCTATGGCCGACACCCTCGTTGGGTTTCCGCTTGAAGGTTGCAGAGTACATGTCGTGTAAACGGCGGTAAGTGGTGAGAGCGTGTGTGAAGAAGTACATCCCTGCAGGGTTAACATCATCTACTCGAATAGCCGTGTCCGCAGTAAAGGACTTCTGGGTTGCCTATAACAATTTATAGACAAGTGAAAGTGGATACTCGACAATACGCAAGATAAGCGTGAGTGCTATGGATGGCGTTCTCGTAGGAGACGGGAGCGGATCCATAGTGGTGTATTGATATGGTGAATATGTGGACTCGTGTGTCCACCTCAAAAGAGTTACATGCAGTCGTAGATCAGGATAGCCACCGAGTCAAAGCTGGCTTGCTGCAGTCAAACCCCACCATCCCCTTTGTTGATAATGATGCATATGTAGATAGTTCTGATGTAAGTCTTGCTGGGTACATTAGTACTCATGTTTTCCTATTTTATGTTTTGCAGAGAGACTTCGGTCTCGCTAGTAGTTCCACGTGGACTTCGACGTTTAGCTTGTTACCTTAGCTACGATCTTGTGCTCTTGGGAGGATCTGGTAGATAGTCAGGCTTCTCAGCCTTTTTCATTTATAGATGTATGTACCCAGACATGTTAAGCTTCAGTTTGTTTTTTAACTTGTATGCTCTGAATGCTGGGTCGAGAGACCCATGTTTGTAATATCTCGCTCCTCGGAGCCAATTGAATAAAATACTTGAGTTGTAGAGTCATGTTGTGATGCCATGTTGTATTTGCACATATCGAGCATATTGTGTGTATGTTATTGAAATGCTTGGTATGTGTGGGATCTGACTATCTAGTTGTTTATCCTGGGTAGCCTCTCTTACGGGAAATGTCTCCTAGTGCTTCCACTGAGCTTTGGTAGCTTGCTACTGCTCCGGAACACTTAGGCTGGCCGACATGTGTCCTTCTTCGTTCCTGTGTCTGTCTGTAACGCCTCGGATCCGATGCGCCAGGTGCCTGCCAGTTATTCGCCGCCGTTGCCATGTCATTTGCTTGCGTGTTGTATTTTATCATGTCATCATGTGCATTTCATTTTGCATTCGTGTTCGTCTCATGCATCCGAGCCTTTCCCCGTTGTCCGTTTCACGATCCGGCACTCCTATGTCATCCGGTGTTCCCCTTTCGTCTCTCGTTGTGAGCGGGTATTAAACTTTCTCGGAATGGACCGAGTCTTGCCAAGCGGCCTTGGTATAGCACCGGTAGACCGCCTGTCTAGTTTCGTGCCATTTGGATGTCGTTTGGTACTCCAACGGTTAACCGGGTAACCGTAAAGCCCCCTCTCTCTTTGCAGCCCAACACCCCTTCCAAAGTGGCCCAAAACCCACTTAACTCCCCTCCATGCTCTCGGTTGTTCGATCATGATCGCGTGGCCGAAAACCGCTCCTCATCTGGACTCTCCTAGCTCCCTCTACCTATAAAAACGTCTTCCCCTCTCCATTTTTGGATGATTTTCTCCCCGAAACCCTAAATCTTCCCTCCGCGCCATGCCGGACGTGTCCGTCCGCGCCGGACACGTCCGCTTCTCCCGCCGCAGCCACTCCCCTCGCGCCACGTGGCCTCTCCGCCGCCAGCCACCGAGCCCCGCCGCCGCGGCCCACCGGGCCCAGGCGCGACCCGCCCAGGCCCGCGCGCGCCGCCCCGTGCCCCACCGCCTCGCGCCTCCCGCGCAGCCGCCGGGCTCCGCCTCTGGTCGCCACCGGCCGCCGTGCCTCCCGCGCCCTCGGCCGCCTCCGCCGCCGCCCGGAGCTCCTCCCCCCGCCGCCCGGAGCTCCTCCCGCGCCGCCCGAGCCTGCTTCCTCGTGCCCGGCTGGCCCCGCTCCCGGCCCCGCCGCCCCTCGCCGCGGGCGCCACGCCGCCGCGTACGTCGCCGCGGGCTCTGCCCCGAGCGCCGCCGCCCCGGCCAGATCCGGCCGTGGGAAGGCCGGATCCGGCGCCCCCTCACCGACCCCCTCCTCCTCCGGCCTCTCCCTCGTCTCCGGCGACCCACCCCGGCGAACCTCGGTTCCCGTGCGGCCGGGATCCCGATCCAGATCCGGACAGGTTGACTTTTTCCCCGAGGTTAAATTCTGCTAAGTCCCCAGATTCTGTAATTTTCATGCCATGTTCATGCCATCGTAACTCTGCATCCGTAGCTCTGTTTCGTGCGTGTAATATGTCAAATTGTTCGTATCAACGTTTACATCATGTCATTCCATTGCATCATTTTCATTTGAGGTCATTTAGATTCCTGAATCATCGTTGTAAGAGTGCTTCATAATGTTTTCTGCTGTCTATTAACAGAACGAGCTCTTTTGTCATTTTTGCCATGATTGATGTGTGCATTTTATGAGGTTGATGTCTTCATGTGTTTTGAACTATGCCATGTCTTCTTTACAGAGGTGTTTACCATGTATTTTTGTGATCAATGTGGTGACTAGTACAAGCATGCAAACTAGGCTTCGTGTTAACGCTGATTTTAGTTCCTGTTCTGCTGTAATTTTGATGCCTTGTAAACTTGTTGCTACAGAGAGATCCATGCATATTTAGAGATACTTCTGTAAGGGTGTTTTGAACATATGATGTTTGTCTATCCATTCATGCCCTTGGTTGCAATTATGGAGTAGTATAGCATGTCAGTTTCATGCTCTACTTTTGCTTCAAAATGTTTCCTGGCAGATTGTTTACATGTTATTCAATTTGGCCAAGCTTGCTATAGTTGATCCTTGCATGCTATGGACTTGTTCTTGACTTGGTTTGTTTCACAAACATGCCTTCTTGATGATGCTATGCTTATATTGTCATGCAATGACTTGTGGTGAGTGAATCGAGCTTGTTAAGTAGGGTTCATGATGTTGTTGTTTTGCTAGGCTGAATCTATTATTTCGTGATGCTATATAAACATGTTGGTACTAATCATTCTATGCATAATCTGGAGATTTTCTATAAACATGTTTTGATCTACATGTCATCCTCTATCCATCCATGCCCCTGGTTGCATTTATAGGTTGCTGTAGCTTGTTCATATCTTGCTCCAAAGTTGCTTGAAAATGTTGTTGTCAGCCTGTTAACATTACGTTCAGTTGTTCCCATGTGTTTTGCTAGTGATCCATGCACCCTATGACCTTGCTATTGCCATGCTTAGCTTCCCAAACATGCCTTCTTACAGTTGGGTGCCTTGCCATGCCATGTTTTGCTATGTAGTGAGTTGCACAAGCTCATTTACATGCCTTCATAATTCTGTTTCTGCCATGTTTGAATCTGTATAATAACTTGCTATGTTTACGTGAGTGCCATTATATTTTCTGATCCTTTTTGGCTCATGGTCAGTAAGGGACTTTTGATCTATGCTTTGAGTAGAATCATGCCATGCCTTTGTTTGCCATGATAAGTTCCTGTAACATGTTGTTTGATAGCTCTAAACATTGCATCGTGATGTTATTTTCTGCAAAGTCTGAAATTGTTATAACTTGCAATCTTACCATGTGTGTTTGAGTATGTTCTAGTGATTTCTGGAGATAGCTCAGGGTTCATGTTTTGTTGTGCTTTACCTGTACATCATGTCCATACCTTTTGTTATCATGTTGGAGTGCTGTAGCATGTTGTTTTGATGCTTGCAATATGCCTAGTTGCTGTTTTGGACAGATTGTTGCTATAACTTGTAGTGTGTGTATGTTGAACCGTTGCTCCGTTTTGAGTGTGCTCTATATGAAATTTTCTTAGAATTACATGTAGTTCCATATTATCATATTGCATCCTTGTTTTGAGGTGTTTGCTTGATGTTTGGGTGCATTTTGCATCAATGCCATGTTTAACTTCTTTTGCTCATATCTTCTATGCCGTAGCTCCGAACTAAATGAACTTTATATGTAACTTGACTAGAATCTCGTGTAGATCATCTTTGTGCATCTTAACTTGCTGTTTAACAAATTGAACATAAGGTTTATTCATATGTGGACCAATTTCAGAATATGCATATGAGGACTTACCGGAATTGTTATATGTTGTTCCTGGCCTCATTTAAACTTGCCTTGATGTGTTGCTCTTGTTTGCATCATCTCTTGCCATGAGTAGCTTCATGTAGCCTTGTCATGCATCATGCTTGTTGTGCATCATGTCTTGTTCGTGTGTGGTGTGTTTACCATGTTGTGTGCTTCTTTTCGATAGTTCCTGTTTCGTTGTGATCGTGAGGATTCGTTCGTCTACGCTTGGTTGGGCTTCATCCGTTGATCTTCTTCATGGACTCGTTCTTCTTCCTTGCGGGATTTCAGGCAAGATGACCGCTACCCTGGATCTCACTACTATCATTGCCATGCTAGTTGCTTCGTTCTATCGCTATGATACGCTACCTATTACCTGTTTATCAAGCCATCCCAAATTGCCATGAACCTCTAACCTTTGACACCTTTCCTATGCAAACCGTTGTTTGGCTATGTTACCGCTTTTGCTCAGCCCCTCTTATAGCGTTGCTAGTTGCAGGTGAAGTTGAAGATTGCTCCATGGTGGACAGGATTTTGGTTGCGATATCACAATATCTCTTATATTATTAATGCATCTAGATATTTGGTAAAGGGTGGAAGGCTCGGCCTTATGCCTGGTGTTTTGTTCCACTATTGCCACCCTAGTTTCCGTCATACCGGTGTTATGTTCCCGGATTTGCGTTCCTTATGCGGTCGGGTGATTTATGGGACCCCCTCGACAGTTCGCTTCGAATAAAACTCCTCCAGCAAGGCCCAACCTTGGTTTTACCATTTGCCTCACCACCACCTACTTTTCCCTTGGGAGTCGCTCTCTCGAGGGTCATCTTTATTATAGCCCCCCCCCCCCGGGCCAGTGCTTGTCTAAGTGTTGGTCCAAACCAGAGCCACTTGCAGCGCCACCTCAGGGAAACTTGAGGGTTGGTTTTAGTTGTACGTAGTGTTCATCCGGTGTTGCCCTGAGAACGAGATATGTGCCACTCCTATCGGGATTGTCGGCGAATCGGGCGGTCTTGCTGGTCTTGTTTTACCATTATCGAAATGTCTTGTAAACCGGGATTCCGAGTCTGATCGGGTCTTCCTGGTAGAAGGTCTATTCCTTCGTTGATCGCGAGAGCTTGTCATGGGATAAGTTGGGACACCCCTGCAGGGTATAATCTTTCGAAAGACGTGCCTGCGGTTATAGGCAGATGGGAATTTGTTAATGTCCGGTTGTAGATAACTTGACACTAGATCCGAATTAAAACGCATCAACCGCGTGTGTAGCCGTGATGGTCTCTTTTCGGCGAAGTCCGGGAAGTGAACACGGTCTTTGGGTTATGTTTGACGTAAGTAGGAGTTCAGGATCACTTCTTGATCATTGCTAGTTTCACGACCGTTCCGCTTGCTCTCTTCTCGCTCTTATTTGCGTATGTTAGCCACCTTATCATGCTTAGTCGCTGTTGCAGCCTCACCACTTTACCCATTCCTTTCCCTTTAAGCTTTGCTAGTCTTGATACCCATGGTAATGGGATTGCTGAGTCCTCGTGGCTCACAGATTACTACAACAACAGTTGCAGGTACAGGTTATGCGATGATCATGATGCGAGAGCGATGCTTGCTTGCGTTGAGTTCTTCTTCTGCTTCTTCTTCGATCAGGGTATAGGTTCCAGGTCGGCAGCCTGGGCTAGCAGGGTGGATGTCGTTTGAGTTTCTGTTTGTGTTTCATCCGTAGTCGGATGATGTTCTTTTGTATTGTGATATTGTATTCATGTGGCATTGTATGCCTTTTGTATGTATCCCCATCTATTATGTAATGTTGATGTAATGATATCCACCATGCAAAAGCGTTTCAATATGCGGGTCTATCCTTGGTGGGACCTTCGAGTTCCTTTTGGATAGGGTCGCATATTGGGCGTGACAAGTTGGTATCAGAGCCTCGACCGACCTTAGGAGCCCCCCTTGATTGATCGTGTAGTTTGGCCGATGTTGAGTCTAGAAGAAAACTGTTTTCGGAGTCTAGTTATATCGGAGAGTAGAAATTCTTTTTACTCCTCTGCCTCTTCGTCGCTCTGGTGAGGAATCTTGACGTAGGTGTTTTGAATTACTTCTCTTCCCCTTCAAATTTTCTTTAGGTTCACGCAGTTGGTTTTCTGATCGTTGTTCCTCAGCTCTTTTCATCCGGTGCATTTCTCGTCAAGTCGACTCGAGCCTTCTTCATCTTTGAGTTCAATCCTCAGTTGTTTTCCCCATTCTCAGTTGTTTTCTTTCCCACCCGCCCTCCCCTTTTCTTCTTTTAACCGGAGTCCATAATCGAGTATCCATCCTACTCGTGTGAAGTCTTTGCTTTCTTTTCAATCGGTGAATTCTCGTCTAGTTCGTCATTCTTCATCCCTTTTCTTTTTCCGGTGGACCCAATTCAAGTTTTTCGGTGTTGATCGCATTCTTTTCCTTGGATCAAGTGTTCTCCTCGCTCGTTTGCCTCTCGCCTTTCAATTATCCCAGAGTTCAGAAGACATCTCAGGAGATTCGTCTGTGTTCGAATTAATTCGAGGTTATCACCTCATTCAAATATTTCAATTGTTCCGGTGCATCATCTCCTCTTCAGACCTTTCCAACGGTGTTATCTCTTCAGTGGGCCCTAAACCACAGGTCTTTTTCCAGGATCTTACCTGACTCTTCTAATTTTCCCGGAGTTATTCTCAATTCTTTTCAAAGTGTGACGTAAGAATGGATCCCATCAGTCATATGCCTTTCCAAGATCGATTTCAAATCTTTGTCATTGTTGGCTCAACCTCTTTGTTTTTCATTCTCCCGGAGTATCCCAGTAATTTTGGTGGTTTTTTCTCGTCATGTTTTGAAGACCGAAGATGAGGTTTTCCTCTCAATCTTGTCCGTTCTCTCGAAGTTTCGTGGTTCTAGCTTCATGTTATCCTCTTGAATCATTTCAGTTTGTCAGATATTCTTTCTTAACCATCCAGAGTTTGTCAGAAGTTGTTTTCCAATTTCTTTTCACCGGAGGCCACCATTCCAGTTACCGTTCGCTATTTATCCCGGTGCTTCATTCAAGTGCTTTTAATCAGATCGACTTCTTCCCATTTTCTTGCATCTAAATCCCGTCAAACATATTTGTTCTTCTAATTCATCCCGGCGATGCATTCTCTTTCATCAGTCATTTTTCGAATTCTTACGGTGGTTCGTTCAAGATTCTTTTTCTTTGATTATCATTCAGTCTATTCCTTTTTCCAATCCTACCGGTGGTTCATGAAGACTTTCTCAAGTTTTGTGCTATCCCTTCTCAATCATTTTTCAACAAGAATAAGTAGTATGCTAAATCCATTGCTAGTCATCAATTTAATTTGATGAAGGATAAGCATACAATAAATCTTATTCTTATTTCATTCAAGTGAGTAATCCTTTCCTTCGGAGTTTGTTCTTCATGAATAAATTCTAGTTCCAAGTGTTTCATCTTTTCTTTTCCGGAGTTCAATTTCCTCAGCCATTTCGTCGAAACCTCCATCTAAATCATCGCAAGGCTCATCTTATTCTTTCTTCCTTCATTCTATCTCATCATCCTTTTGTCACCGGAGTTCTTTATGGTGGTTCTTTATGATTTAATTCTTTCTGCAAGAGTTCATCAAGTATCATTCCATCCTCTCAAGTCCTTGTTCTATTCTTTCCTTGTTCAACCGGAGTGTTGCCTAAATCCTTTCAGTCTTATTCGTTTCTTATCTCGTTCTAACCAGAGTGGTTTCATAGTCTATCTGATTCCATGAGCTTTTGATTCTCGTCATTCTCGTCGTTCCTCTTTTCTTCTCGAGTGCTCTCGATTCTTTGCTTCTTCTCTTGAGTTCTTGTTTCACCTCATCCCTTTTCCCTTCCGTCTCGGTCCTAAGATCTCGGGACGAGATCTCTTGTTAGTGGAGGAGTGTTGTAACGCCCCGGATCCGATGCGCTAGGTGTCTGCCAGTTATTCGCCGCCGTTGCCATGTCATTTGCTTGCGTGTTGCATTTTATCATGTCATCATGTGCATTTCATTTTGCATTCATGTTTGTCTCATGCATCCGAGCCTTTTCCCCGTTGTCCGTTTCGCGATCTGGAACTCCTATGCCATCCGGCGTTCCCCTTTCGTCTCTCATTGTGAGCGGGTATTAAACTTTCTCGGAATGGACCGAGTCTTGCCAAGCGGCCTTGGTATAGCACCGGTAGACCGCCTGTCATGTTTCGTGCCATTTGGAGGTCGTTTGGTACTCCAATGGTTAACCGGGTAACTGTAAAGCCCCCTCTCTCTTTGCAGCCCAACACCCCTTCCAAAGTGGCCCAAAACCCACCTAACTCCCCTCCATGCTCTCGGTCGTTCGATCATGATCGCGTGGCCGAAAACCGCTCCTCATTTGGACTCTCCTAGCTCCCTCTACCTATAAAAACGTCTTCCCCTCTCCATTTTCGGATGATTTTCTCCCCGAAACCCTAAATCTTCCCTCCGCGCTGCGCCGGACGTGTCTGTCCGCGCCTGACACGTCCGCTTCTCCCGCCGCAGCCACTCCCCTCGCGCCACGTGGCCTCTCCGCCGCCGGCCACCGCGCCCCGCCGCCGCGGCCCGTCGGGCCCAGGCGCGGCCCGCACAGTCCCGCGCGCATCGCCCGGCGCCCCCCGCGCCCCGCCGCCTCGCGCCTCCCGCGCAGCCGCCGGGCTCCACCTCCGGTCGCTGCCGGCCGGCGTGCCTCCCGCGCCCTCGGCCGCCTGCGCCGCCGCCCGGAGCTCCTCCCGCGCCGCCCGAGCCCGCTTCCCCATGTCGCCGCGGTCTCCGCCCCGAGCGCCGCCGCCCGTCGCCTCCGCGCCGCCCCGGCCAGATCCGGCCGCGGGAAGGCCGGATCCGGCGCCCCCTCGCCGACCCCCTCCTCCTCCGGCCTCTCCCTCGTCTCCGGCGACCCACCCCGACGAACCTCGGTTCCCGTGCCGCCGGGATCCCGATCCAGATCTGGACAGGTTAACTTTTTCCCCGAGGTTAAATTCTGCTAAGTCCCCAGATTGTGTAATTTTCATGCCATGTTCATGCCATCGTAACTCTGCATCCGTAGCTCCGTTTCGTGCGTGTAATATGTTAAATTGTTCGTCTCAACGTGTACATCATGTCATTCCATTGCATCATTTTCATTTGAGGTCATCTAGATTCCTGAATCATCGTTGTAAGAGTGCTTCATAATGTTTTCTGCTGTCTGTTAACAGAACAAGCTCTTTTGTCATTTTTGCCATGATTGATGTGTGCATTTTATGAGGTTGATGTCTTCACGTGTTTTGAACTATGCCATGTCTTATTTACAGAGGTGTTTACCATGTATTTTTGTGATCAATGTGGTGACTAGCACAAGCGTGCAAACTAGGCTTCGTGTTAACGCTGATTTTAGTCTCTGTTCTGCTGTAATTTTGATGCCTTGTAAACTTGTTGCTACAAAGAGATCCATGCATATTTAGAGATACTTCAGTAAGGGTGTTTTGAACATATGATGTTTGTCTATCCATTCATGCCCTTCATTTCAATTATGGAGTAGTCTAGCATGTCATTTTCGTGCTCTACTTTTGCTTCAAAATGTTTCCTGGCAGATGGTTTACATGTTATTCAATTTGACCAAGCTTGCTATAGTTGATCCTTGCATGCTGTGGACTTGTTCTTGACTTGGTTTGTTTCACAAACATGCCTTCTTGATGATGCTATGCTTATATTGTCATGCAATGACTTGTGGTGAGTGAATCGAGCTTGTTAAGTAGGGTTCATGATGTTGCTGTTTTGCTAGGCTGAATCTGTTATTTCGTGATGCTATATAAACATGTTGCTACTAATCATTCTATGCA
Organism: Triticum aestivum; assembly: GCF_018294505.1. Classification (NCBI taxonomy): domain Eukaryota; kingdom Viridiplantae; phylum Streptophyta; class Magnoliopsida; order Poales; family Poaceae; genus Triticum; species Triticum aestivum. The sequence continues at coordinate 232,171,739 of NC_057804.1, read as the reverse complement.
TAATCTGGAGATGTTCTATAAACATGTTTTGATCTACATGTCATCCTCTATCCATCCATGCCCCTGGTTGCATTTATAGGTTCCTGTAGCTTATTCATATCTTGCTCCAAAGTTGCTTGAAAATGTTGTTGTCAGCCTGTTAACATTATGTTCAGTTCTTCCCATGTGTTTTGCTAGTGATCCATGCACCCTATGACCTTGCTATTGCCATGCTTAGCTTCACAAACATTCCTTATTACTATTGGGTGCCTTGCCATGCTATGTGTTGCTCTGTAATGAGTTGCACAAGCTCATTTACATGCCTTCATAATTCTGTTTCTACCATGTTTGAATCTGTATAATAACTTGCTATGTTTACGTGGGTGCCATTATATTTTCTAATCTTTTTTGGCTCATGGTCAGTAAGGGACTTTTGATCTATGCTTTGAGTAGAATCATGCCATGCCTTTGTTTGCCATGATAAGTTCCTGTAACATGTTGTTTGATAGCTCTAAACATTGCATCGTGATGTTATTTTCTGCAAAGTCTGAAATTGTTATAACTTGCAATCTTACCATGTGTGTTTGAGTATGTTCTAGTGATTTCTGGAGATAGCTCAGGGTTCATGTTTTGTTGTGCTTTACCTGTACATCATGTCCATATCTTTTGTTATCATGTTGGAGTGCTGTAGCATGTTGTTTTGAGGCTTGCAATATGCCTAGTTGTTGTTTTGGACAGATTGTTGCTATAACTTGTAGTGTGTGTATGTTGAACCGTTGCTCCGTTTTGAGTGTGCTCTATATGAAATTTTCTTAGAATTGGATGTAGTTTCATATTATCATGTTGCATCCTTGTTTTGAGGTGTTTGCTTGATGTTTGGGTGCATTTTGCATCAATGCCATGTTTAACTTGTTTTGCTCATATCTTCTATGTCGTACCTCCGAACTAAATGAACTTTACATGTAACTTTACTAGAATCTCATGTAGATCATCTTTGTGCATCTTAACTTGCTGTTTAACAACTTGAACATAAGGTTTATTCATATCTGGACCAATTTCGAAATATGCATAAGAGGACTTACCGGAATTGTTATATGTTGTTCGCGGCCTCATTTAAACTTGCCTTGATGTGTTGCTCTTGTTTGCATCATCTCTTGCCATGAGTAGCTTCATGTAGCCTTGTCATGCATCATGCTTGTTGTGCATCATGTCTTGTTCATGTGTGGTGTGTTTACCATGTTGTGTGCTTCTTTTCGATAGTTCCTGTTTCGTTGCGATCGTGAGGATTCGTTCGTCTACGCTTGGTTCGGCTTCATCCGTTCTTCTTCTTCATGGACTCATTCTTCTTCCTCGTGGGATTTCAGGCAAGATGACCGCTACCCTGGATCTCACTACTATCATTGCCATGGTAGTTGCTTCGTTCTATCGCTATGCTGCGCTACCTATTACCTGTTTATCAAGCCATCCCAAATTGCCATGAACCTCTAACCTTTGACCCCTTTCCTATGCAAACCGTTGTTTGGCTATGTTACCGCTTTTGCTCAGCCCCTCTTATACGTTGCTAGTTGCAGGTGAAGTTCAAGATTGCTCCATGGTGGACAGGATTTTGGTTGGGATATCACAATATCTCTTATATTATTAATGCATCTATATATTTGGTAAAGGGTGGAAGGCTCGGCCTTATGCGGTCGGGTGATTTATGGGACCCCCTCGACAGTTTGCTTTGAATAAAACTCGTCCAGCAAGGCCCAACCTTGGTTTTACCATTTCCCTCACCATCACCTACTTTTCCCTTGGGAGTCGCTCTCTCGAGGGTCATCTTTATTATACCCCCCGGGCCAGTGCTTGTCTAAGTGTTGGCCCGAACCAGAGCCACTTGCAGCGCCACCTCGGGGAAACTTGAGGGTTGGTTTTAGTTGTACGTAGTGTTCATCCGGTGTTGCCCTGAGAACGAGATATGTGCAGCTCCTATCGGGATTGTCGGCGCATCGGGCGGTCTTGCTGGTCTTGTTTTACCATTGTCGAAATGTGTTGTAAACCGGGATTCCGAGTCTGATCGGGTCTTCTTGGTAGAAGGTCTATTCCTTTGGTGATCGCGAGAGCTTGTCATGGGCTAAGTTGGGACACCCCTGCAGGGTATAATCTTTCGAAAGCCGTGCCTGCGGTTATAGGAAGATGAGAATTTGTTAATGTCCGGTTGTAGATAACTTGACACCAGATCCGAATTAAAACGCATCAACCGCGTGTGTAGCCGTGATGGTCTCTTTTCGGTGGAGTCCGGGAAGTGAACACGGTCTTTGGATTATGTTTGACGTAAGTAGGAGTTCAGGATCACTTCTTGATCATTGCTAGTTTCACGACCGTTCCGCTTGTTCTCTTCTCGCTCTTATTTGCGTATGTTAGCCACCTTATCATGCTTAGTCGCTGCTGCAGCCTCACCACTTTACCCATTCCTTTCCCTTTAAGCTTTGCTAGTCTTGATACCCATGGTAATGGGATTGCTGAGTCCTCGTGGCTCACAGATTACTATAACAACAGTTGCAGGTACAGGTTTTGCGATGATCATGACGCGAGAGCGATGCTTGCTTGCGTTGAGTTCTTCTTCTGCTTCTTCGATCAGGGGATAGGTTCCACGTCGGCAGCCTTGGCTAGCAGGGTGGATGTCGTTTGAGTTTCTGTTCGTGTTTCATCCGTAGCGGGATGATGCTCTTATGTTGTGTGATGTTGTATTCATGTGGCATTGTATGCCTTATGTATGTATCCCCATCTATTATGTAATGTTGATGTAATGATATCCACCTTGCAAAAGTGTTTCAATATGCGGGTCTATCCTCGGTGGGACCTTCGAGTTCCTTTTGGATAGGGTCGCATATTGGGCGTGACACTGTCCCTTCGGGGAAATGTCACGCGGTGTCTACCGGAGTCCTGTTAGCCTGCTTCAGCCTGGTTTACCGGAGTCCTGCTAGCCCAGTTGCTACAGCCCGGATTCACTCGCTGATGACCGACACATTCGTTGTTGGGTCATGTATGCCTGTCCCTGTAAGTTAGTGCCACTTTGGGTTCACGACTAGCCATGTCAGCCCGGGCTCCTTGTCATATGGATGCTGGCGTAACTATCATATACATGTGCCAGAAGGCGCAAATGGTCTCGGGCAAGGTAAGGCGACACCCGTGGGAGTACCGTGCGTGAGGCCGCAAAGTGATATGAGGTGTTACATGCTAGATTGGTGTGGCTTTGAGTCGGGGTCCTAAAAGCTTTAGTATCAGAGCCAGGTTGCCTGTAGGATTACCAAGCCAAACTGGTCGAAGTTGAGTCTAGAAATTCCTTAGTTATATAAGGGAATTGATTGTGGGATGGAACGTAAGGCTCTTTTTACTCCTTATACGTCATGCCCTTCTGATCTGAGTCATCCTATCTTTCCTACGGGGTTAAGGAACTAGGCTTTCTCTTCCTTCTATCAGGATAACGTGTTACTAATCCGTTGACTTATAAGATTGTTCGATTTAAGCCTCAGTTCAGTTCCTACTATCTCCGTGTATTCATAGTTGATCTCAGAACCCTTGATATTATGATGATCGAGTGGTTATGCCACCATTTTGTAGCATGTCTCAAATCTTTTTGAGAGTTTACAGCCGTTATGATGTCCGAGTCATCCCAAGTTTCTAAACAGTCTGATGCATTTGCAAAATCCTTTCCCTCTGGTTTTGATGTCCCTTTGGGCCAGATTAACCACACTAATCAGAGAGTTGAGGTACTCTGTTGCCTTGACATATATGTTGGGGTTATAATTATGACCCTAGGTGTCTTAGAGTACCACTCAGTTATCTAGCAATGCTTTGTATCCCCAGTGTGATCATTCTGGCCATTATTCTCGAAAGCATCCCGTGATGCCATTTGGTATGTAGGTATTCTATTTCTGGGTTCTTGAACCCAAGATTCACTCTACTTACCTCATGTTGATAGTGTTTGCTAGTTCCCTTAGGAAATTAGTATCTTTGCGTTAGTCCTCAAGGTTCGTGGTATTCCCTTCTTCCAAATACCATGAACCATTCTTGGCAGAAGTTCTTTTGAACCAAAATATCACAACCAAAGTGCTCTTGACGAGTTCTCGATTCTATGCTGATACTCTGCCAGTCCTACCTCTCTGCATGGATTAACCGGAAGAAACTTGTTGAACTTGGTTCGACATACTAATCTATGTATCCACAACTCAGAAAACTGTATGTTCCTTTGAGTTGTCCCTCTTTAGTTGTATTCTGACCCTCGTCTATCAATTGATAGTCAATAGTAGTCGTGCACCCGTGTTATCGATGCCATTACTCTTATGGTCTGTCAAGCCATTCTATTCCAGAATGACTAGGAGAAACAAACTCCAGTACCTCATCCACATCCAGGATTTGATCAAAGTAGTTGTACCTTGCAGATCAAAATGCTAACCCAACTTTTGTTCTGTTCTACCTTGTAGTATTACCTTCTTTATATCAAGAATGCCATGGGAATTGCACACCATCCTATGAACTCTTTATGTAGTGATACTCTCTCCATCATTACTCATTTCTTGGTCCCCGTGTTGTTGCAACCGGAAAACCAACAAATGAATCGTGATGTATGAAATCTATACTCCTAGCAACTCTGTTGCTTGGTAGTTAAAGGACAATAATTTCATCCTTAGCATGTTGGTTACTGATCCACCATCCTAAGGTTGATCATGCCACTTAGTCCTTATTTATAGTGCACTCCTTGATCAATGAGTAGGATTGTGTCAATCCCTTGCTCTTGATCATATCGTCTTGCCCTAAAAAGCAAGATTGTTCTTGAGCTTAGTAACATATCGGTGGATCGTGATATTCCGGATGTATTCTCGGAAGTATCACCACGTCGTCACCCGACCTCTATGTTGAGTTCGTGGTCAAGTTGGTTTTCCTGTAAACCACCCTTTCTTCAAGAATCTGTGTTGGATACCGTGAGCTAGTTGGTTAAGCTAAACAACAACTTGGAGAGTTGGAAGATAAAAGCTTGCCTAGCTTAGTTCATTTCAAGGGATTTTTAGTGTATGTTGAGGAAAGATGATATCTTCATCGATTGGTCCCTGTGATCAGTTGTTGGACCTATTATCTTATCAAAAACTTTGATTTGAGTGTGCGCTATTCTCAAATCAAATCAGAACCAACGATGTTCATAATGTTGTCTTACTCGTGCTACCTCCTCGAGCATACTCCATTATATCTCTTGGTCTGACCAATGCTATCACCATGTTCTCATAATTATGGAATTCCATTTATATGGAAATCCCGATGAATTGTTGTTGAGCCCATCGACAACATCCTTATCTTCTCCATAATCTTGTTGAACATTAAGATAGCATTGGAAACTTCTATAAGCATTATCTTCATGTCCTGTGCATGAAGCATATGTTCGGATGAAAGAAGTGACTTCCTCTAATTCATGTGCATTTGATGCAAGTTGCCACCGTGAATTCGAGAAAGTCAATGTTGCTTCCTTGGAATCATCCCAAGTTAGTCACACATGTGCGAAGTGCTATATGGTTTGATAGGTTGGCCACCTCCATTCTATATGTGTTTCCCAGCACACCTGTCAGGACCCCGACTCGATGTCACATCGATCTAGCCGGTAACACCTCATATCACTTTGCGGCCTCACGCACGGTATCCCCACGGGTGTCGCCTTACCTTTGCCTGGGACCGTTTGCGCCTTTTGGCTCACGTATATGATAGTGTCGCTAGCATCCATATGATAAGGAGCCCGGGCTGACATGACTAGTCGTAAACCCAAAGTGGCACAGACTTACAGGGACATGCATCCATGACCCAGCTTCGAACGTGTCGGTCATCAGCAAGTGGGTCCGGGCTGTAGCACTGGGCTAGCAGGACTCCGGTAAACCGGGCTGTAGCGGGCTAACAGGACTCCAGTACTCAAAGCGTGACATTTCCCCGAAGGGACAGACACAGGAACGAAGAAGGACACATGCCGGCCAGCCTAAGTGTTCCGGAGCAGTAGCAAGCTACCATGGCTCGGTGGAAACACTAGGAGACATTTCCCGGTAAGAGAGGCTACTAAAGATAAACAACTAGATAGTCAGATCCCACACATACCAAGCATTTCAATATCATACACACAATATGCTCGATATGTGCAATACAACATGGCATCACAAAATGACTCTACGACTCAAGTAGTTATTCAATAGGCTCCGGGGAGCGAGATATTACAAACATGGGTCTCATGACCCAACAATCAGAGCATACAAGTCAAAGCACAAGCGGAAACTATCATGTCTGAGTACAGACATCTATAAATGAAAAAGGCTGAGAAGCCTGACTATCTATCAGATCCTGCCGAGGGCACAAGATCGTAGCTGAGGTATCAAGCTAAACGTCGAAGACCACGCGGGAATACTAGTGAGACTGAAGTCTCTCTGCAAAAACATAAAATAGGCAAACGTGAGTACAAATGTACCCAGCAAGACTTACATCAGAACTATCTACATATGCATCATTATCAACAAAGGGGTGGTGGGGTTTAACTGCAGCAAGCCAGCTTTGACTCGGTGGCTATCCTAAACTACGACTGCAATGTAACTCTTTGAGGTGGCGCACACGAGTCCACATATTCACCATATCAATACACCACTATGGATCCGCTCCCGTCTCCCTACGAGAACGCCATCCATAGCACTCACGCTTATCTTGCGCATTTTAAAGTATCCACTTTCACTTGTCTATGAACTGATATAAGCAACCCAGAAGTCCTTTTCCGCGGACACGGCTATTCGAATAGATGATGTTAACCCTGCAGGGGTGTACTTCTTCATACATGTTTCCACCACTTAGCGTCTGCACACGACATGTGCTCGGCAGACTTCAAGCGAAAGCCGACGTGGGTGTAGACCACGACCTACCTAAACACTCAAGTCTCTAGTCCAGGTTTATCGCCTATTCGGGTTCCATCCATGAGGAGATCCGGCCGGAGTTTCGCTCACAGCCCCAAACGATGTGAACAGGGTTCCCGAGATACCAAACGGGCATCCGGTACACCGTGCCACGTACCTACCGCATCACAGCCCACCCCTTCGGTCAGCGCTGTCCACGGCCTCCAGTAAGCTACAAACACCAGAAACTACTTGCAACTCCTGGACAGAGAGCTAGGGTGAATAAGAAGTCGAGCGGGGTCATATTTCAGGGCCCAATGTATGGTAGTAACTGAATCATGGATCACAAACACAGAACTCAGTTCCTGAGGACGGCTGCAATGAGACAACCCACCATGTACTCCTACATGGCCTCTCACCGCTACCTTTACCAAATCGTGTTCACACACTTAGCTCACACACAGTAGGACATGTTCACACGCCTCTGATTCATCCCCGATGAATCAGACCTGACTCAACTCTAAGCAGTAGCAGGCATGACAAACAAGCATGAATGAGTAGGCATAACAGGGCTCAAACAACTCCTACTCATACTAGTGGGTTTCATCTATTTACTGTGGAATGACAGGTCATGCAAAGGATAAAGGGGTTCAGCTACCGCAGCAAGTAACAGATGAATCGATGTTGTCCTAATGCAGTAAAAGAGAGCAGGAGCGAGAGAGTGGGATTTTATCGGAATGAACAAGGGGGTTTTGCTTGCCTGGCACTTCTGAAGATAACATTGAGTCTTCATCAGTGTCAATGATCACATCGTCGGTATCGCGTCTATCGAGAGGGGACAAATACCGGCAACACAGAGAAAACAATCAATGCAATGCACAATATGATGCATGATCATGACATGGCAAAATGAATGTGTTTTGAGCTAATGCAACTAGCAACAGATTAAATGAAGTTGGTTTGAATACAAGATTCAAATTCAAACTCCATATGTGATTATTTAAATGCCCTTTATATGATTTGTGCTAAACAGCACCTATAAGTTGTTCTAACATGCATGAAAATGGTACAGATGGATTCCTTGAATTTTTCTGATAATTTTTCATATATAATTTATTTAATTTGGAGTTACGGTTAATTTTCTATGAATTATTGAAGTTTTAGGCATTTTCTGGAATTTTCTGATTATTTAGAATTAAAATAATTCCAGAAAATGAATTATGGCGTCAGCATGACATCGCCTTGATGTCAGCAGGTCAACAGGGCGCCCCCAGGTCAAACCTGACCTGTGGGACCCATATGTCAGCGTCACAGGTTAACAGGGGGGTTTATTTAGTTTAATTAAAAAGGTTAGGGGGGGTCGGGCCCACTGGTCAGCGTCAGGGGGGGGGTTTATTTAATTAAATTAAACTAACTAATTAACAGGGGGCTGGCCCCACCTGTCATCGACCCAGGGGGGTCAAACCCCGGTCAAATGACCCAAACAGGCCGGCGGCTCAACGCCGGCGGCAACAGGCACGGCGGAGGGCTTCGGGATCGCTCCTCCGGCGACCAAAACGGCGACTGAGGGGCTCTACGCGTAGCTGGGAGTCGCCCGCATCCATTTGTGCAAGCGGCAGGGGCTGGGGTGGCTCGAGCTCACCGGAACGGGGCCCGCGGCGGCGACCGGAGTTCGGGCCAGCACGGGCACGGGGCTACGCTTGGCGAGCGAGCGAGCTGAGAGGCTGGGCGGGCTCCTGGAAGATCCACGAGCTCGAGGTCGTGCTCGGACGCGAGTTCGGTGACCTGCAACGACGGCGGCGACATCACCGGCGGAGCCGAGCTCGCGGCTCCGGTGGAATCGAGGCTACAGGGCGCAATCGAAGGGGAAAAGAGGGAGGGGAGGCGTAGGAGCTCACAGCGGTGTCGTAGAGGAGGTCAGCGAGCTCGGGGAGGGGCTGGTGACGACGGGAGGTCGCCGGCGATCTCGGTGGCCCGAGGAGGAAGAAGACGTCGGGGACGGCGCTCCGAGGCTTCCGGCGTCACATGGGTTGGTGGAGACGAAGAAGGAGGCGCGGCGGTTCTTCTGGAGGCATCGGCGAGGCGAGGGGTGGCCGGTGGCCGCGGCGAACAGCGTCGGTGGCGACGGCTGCGCTCGGCACGAGAGGGAGAGAGAAACAGAGGAGGGGGGGAGAGCTCGGGAGAGAGTGAGGGAGTTCGTGGGGCCGCGTGGCGTCTCCAGGGAGTGGTGGAGGCAAGCAGGGAGGCAGGAGGTGGCCGAAGCAGGGAGGAGGTGGCCGGGGCGCGTGGCCGCGCGCGCCGGGCGCGTGCCCGTCCTCCTGGCAGAGGAGGAAGGCGACAGGGGAGGCGCTGGTGGGCTGGGCCGGCCAGGGGGGGGGAGCTGGGCCGGCTCGTGGCGCCAGGTAAGCTGGGCTTCTCTCTCTCTTTTTTTCTATTTACTGTTCTGTTTTATTTTTTTTCTATTTCTGCAATTTGTTTTTGATTTGTTTTAATATCAAATCATTTTATAAAATCCTGGAAATAATTATGGGTGCTTTCTGAATTATTCCAGTGACCCTTATCAATTTCCAACATTTATTTGAGCATTTAAATTATTTATAATATTTAAATGCCCAAAGTCAAATACAATATGATTTAATTCAGTGACCAAATATGCCCTGCAAAAATATAAACCATTTTTGGTAGATGCTTCCACCTCAAACCAGAAATGTTGAACATTTTTAGAGGACATTTTGAGTTCAATGAAAAGGGTTTTATTTTGACCCTAGTTGAATTCATTTGGTGTTAGGGCTTAGTCCATCCCCATCTCAGGTTTAATGAAATTTAAACATGATGTAACACCCTAATGCATGCACTAGACATTGTCAGAACTAGGGATGTGACAACTCACCCCCACTAAACAAGAATCTCGTCTCGAGATTCAAGCGTAGGGTAAGGTGAAGGGGTAACGCAGACTAGTATAATCTTCACGATCCAGGGTGCACTTCAATTGAACGTTGATTCGATCACCATCATTGTCTTGAAGTCTTGCTCTGAGAAATCCTGTCAACATGACATGGAGGGAAGAAGGAGACTCTAGAAGGGTCGATCTTCTCGAAGATCGAACAACTCACGGAATGAGACATAACAATATCTCTCGAGCTGAGAGACGAAGCACACCTCTAGAGGGATGGAGTGGAACAGATGACGAGGGTTCACTAGGTAGACAACAATTTCACGCTTAAGAGGGTGGCAAACGATTGTCAACGTAGCGAGGAGTTGAGTTGCCATGATACCACGACGAAACATCCTGGAGGGGGGTGATTCGTAGATTATTACCTTAAGTGGCAAAAAGAATTACTTTTGATTCGGAGATCATTGAAACTCTTCATACCAGCTTAAGGCAATTCACAACGATCGTTTGGAGGGGGTCGGTAGAATGGCATACTCAGACTTGGATGATGTGGATTACCTTGTTGAAGACAACGTAATGGATGAATTTGCTTACCACCGAAAATGGAAGAGACCCATGGTAGAATGGAACATTGACGGTGCAAGCTGGGAACAAAATGCAAACGCTGGGAATGATTCTGGTAACTGGGGGAAGAACCCAACAATAGAGAGTGAATTCACTGTGGAAGTGGTTATAGCATAACCGACGAGACTAGGAGCAATCCCGGTTAGTGCCGGCGATAATACCTAGCGCTTGTGCGTGCTCTCAAGAACTTGAGCATTTCCATAATCATCAAGGTTTTACCAACATCCGTGTCAAGGGTCCGATAACACAACTCACTACCATGATGAATGGTGATGGAGGATGCAGATGCAAAGGAAGATAACACCTTCTCAGATTTCACCTTAGCGAGGCCAAGGAAACAAAAATCTGGATGATCGACCGAGAGACATTTAGCACTCCGCTTCTAATGTTCTCCTTGATGTGCTAGTATAACCCATTCATAGACATGGTTTGCTAACTAGAACATCAAGTAAAGGTCGGACTTCGGGAGCAATAGAATCCATAAGGAACAGTTACGGAGGTAAATCCTACGAAATCCTTATGGGGAGGTGGCCAACTTCCTCAACCAAGATACTACAATAATAGGTCTTCCGGCTGGGTGTGTTGGCCACGACATCCACTTTACCGGTTATCGAGGGACCAATATTATAGTTTTTGGGAAATGTTCCAACCATCATATCTGCCCGAGACTCAGATCTGATTGGTGTCAGGATATTCCAGACTCATCGAGTCTAGGAAGAAAAATGAAAGTTTGCAACACAATTCGACGAGATGACGTTGCGAGATTCTCGGGAAATGAACTACGATAGCAAGCTCCAAAACATGAGCTGGTTCTGCTACAAACATGTGAACACGTTGTCCCAGACAAGCATGCCCACATGGTAGTCTTACAATAAAACACTACCGAGTTCTGGTTGGGAGCCATCATCGAGGATATCGAAGTTCTTTCATAAGTCCGGATTAGCTCTTATGAAGATACTCCTTCTCCTTGAACAAATCAGTCGGTGGCTTGATGTGCTAGGATACACATATGGAATGAAGATGATCAGTCTATCAAACCACAGAATACTTCGCACGTGCATAACTGACTTGGGATGGTTCCAGAGGAGGCAAAAACAAACCTTCTCGAGTTCACGACGGCAACTTACATCAAAATGCACGTGAATCAAGGAAGTCACTCCTTTCATCCAAACATATACTTCATGAACGGGGCATGAAGAAAATGCTTTCAAAAGTTTCCAACACTAACTTAATGTTCAACAACATCATGGAGGAGATAAGAATGTTGTTAATGGGCTCAACAACAACTCATCGGAATTTCCATATCACTGGACTTCCACCATCGTGTGAACATGGTGATAGCATTGATCAGACCCAAAAGATATAATGGTGTATGCTCGAGGGATCAACCATGAGTAAGACAACATTACGAACATCGTTGGTTCTGATTTGATTTGACGATAGCCCACACTCAAATCAAAGGATTGATGAGACGATAGGTCCAGCAACTGATCACAAGGACCAATCGATGAAGATATCATCTTTCTTCAACACACACTACACAAGAATATCCCTTTGGAACGAACTAAGTCAGGCAAGCTTTTATCTTCCAACTCTCCAAGTTGTCGTTTAGCTTAACCAACTAGCTCAGGGATATTTAACACCGATTCTTGGAGAGAAGGTGGTTCACAAGAAACCAACTTGATCACGAACTCAACATAGCGGTCAGGTGACAACCCGGTAATACTTCCGAGAAGATATTCGGAAAATCACGAACCACCGATATGTTACTAAGCTCGAGAACAATCTCGCTTTTGAGGGCAAGACGATATGATCAAATGAGTGAGGACTTGACAAAATCCTAACTCATCAATCAAAGAGTGCACCAAGAAATAAGGACTAGGTAGCACGATCAGTCTTAGAAGGATGATTCGAAAACCAACATACTAAGAATGAAATTATGGTCCTTTAACTACCAAGCAACAAGGTTGCTAGGAGTATTGATTTCACACATCACGATTCACTTGTCGGCATTCCGGTTACAATAATACAGGAACCGAGGAATGAACAATGATAGCAAGAAGTATCACTGTACCAAGAGTGCATAGGGTGGTGTGCAATTCCTATAACAATCTCGATATAAAATATGTAATACTCCAAGGTAGAGCAGAACCAAAAGCTGGATTGGCATTTGATCTGCGGAATACAACTACTTTGACCCAATCCTAGATATGGAAGAGGTACTGGAGTTTGTTTCTCCTAGTCGTTCTACGATAGAATGGCTTGACGGACCACAGGAGTAATAGGCATCGATAAACGAACGCACGCATACTCTTGACTATCAATTGATAGACGAGGGTCAGAATGCAACTAAAGAGAGACAACTCAAAGGAACTTATGATTTTCTGAGTTGTGGATGCATGGTTTAGCATGTCGAACGAATTCCACATGTTTCTTCCGGATAACCCATGCAGAAAAGTAGAACTGGCAGAGTTACAATGTAGAATCGAGAACCCATCGAGAGCACTCTGATTGTGATCTTTCGATCAGCGAGGAACATCTGCCATAAGCGGTTCATAGTATTTGGAAGAAAGGAATACCACGAACATCGAGGACTATCGCAAAGGTTACTAATATCCTAAAGGAACTAGCAAACACTATCAACATGAAAAAGTAGGGTGGATCTCGGGTTCAAAAACCCAGGAACAGAATGCCTACTAACTAATAACATCACGGGATGCTTTCGAGAATAAAAGCCAGAATCATCACACTGGGATCACAAAACATTGCTAGATTACTAGGTGACTCCCTAAACACCTAGGGCCATAATAGTAACTCCAACATAAAGTCAAGGCAATAGAATACCTCAACTCAACAATTAGTGTGATTGATCTGACCAAAGGCACATCGGAAACAGGAGGAAGGGATCTGCAAATGCATCAGACTGTTTGGAAACCTGGGATGACTCGGACAGCATAACGGCTGTAAATGTTCAGAAAAGATTTGAGACATTCACAAAAATGGTGGCATAACCACTCAGAAGCACAATATCAAGGTTTCGAGATCAACAATTAACATACGGGAGTAGTAGGAACTGAACTGAGACTTAAGTCCAACAATCTTATAAGTCTACGGATTAGTAACACGTGATCCTGATAGAAAGAAGAGATAGCCTAGTTCTTAATCCCCGCAGGAAAGATAAGATGACTCAGATCAGAAGGGCATGAGGTATAAGGAGTAAAAAGAGCCTTACGTTCCATCCCACAATCAATTCCCTTATATAACTAAAGAATTTCTAGACTCAACTTCGACCAGTTTGGCTTGGTAATCCTACAGGCAGTCAAGCTCTGATACCAACACTGTCAGGACCCCGACTCGATGTCACATCGATCTAGCCGGTAACACCTCATATCACTTTGCGGCCTCACGCACGGTATCCCCACGGGTGTCGCCTTACCTTTGCCCGGGACCGTTTGCGCCTTTTGGCTCACGTATATGATAGTGTCGCTAGCATCCATATGATAAGGAGCCCGGGCTGACATGACTAGTCGTAAACCCAAAGTGGCACAGACTTACAGGGACAGGCATCCATGACCCAGCTTCGAACGTGTCGGTCATCAGCAAGTGGGTCCGGGCTGTAGCACTGGGCTAGCAGGACTCCGGTAAACCGGGCTGTAGCGGGCTAACAGGACTCCAGTACTCAAAGCGTGACATTTCCCCGAAGGGACAGACACAGGAACGAAGAAGGACACATGCCGGCCAGCCTAAGTGTTCCGGAGCAGTAGCAAGCTACCATGGCTCGGTGGAAACACTAGGAGACATTTCCCGGTAAGAGAGGCTACTAAAGATAAACAACTAGATAGTCAGATCCCACACATACCAAGCATTTCAATATCATACACACAATATGCTCGATATGTGCAATACAACATGGCATCACAAAATGACTCTACGACTCAAGTAGTTATTCAATAGGCTCCGGGGAGCGAGATATTACAAACATGGGTCTCATGACCCAACAATCAGAGCATACAAGTCAAAGCACAAGCGGAAACTATCATGTCTGAGTACAGACATCTATAAATGAAAAAGGCTGAGAAGCCTGACTATCTATCAGATCCTGCCGAGGGCACAAGATCGTAGCTGAGGTATCAAGCTAAACGTCGAAGACCACGCGGGAATACTAGTGAGACTGAAGTCTCTCTGCAAAAACATAAAATAGGCAAACGTGAGTACAAATGTACCCAGCAAGACTTACATCAGAACTATCTACATATGCATCATTATCAACAAAGGGGTGGTGGGGTTTAACTGCAGCAAGCCAGCTTTGACTCGGTGGCTATCCTAAACTACGACTGCAATGTAACTCTTTGAGGTGGCGCACACGAGTCCACATATTCACCATATCAATACACCACTATGGATCCGCTCCCGTCTCCCTACGAGAACGCCATCCATAGCACTCACGCTTATCTTGCGCATTTTAAAGTATCCACTTTCACTTGTCTATGAACTGATATAAGCAACCCAGAAGTCCTTTTCCGCGGACACGGCTATTCGAATAGATGATGTTAACCCTGCAGGGGTGTACTTCTTCATACATGTTTCCACCACTTAGCGTCTGCACACGACATGTGCTCGGCAGACTTCAAGCGAAAGCCGACGTGGGTGTAGACCACGACCTACCTAAACACTCAAGTCTCTAGTCCAGGTTTATCGCCTATTCGGGTTCCATCCATGAGGAGATCCGGCCGGAGTTTCGCTCACAGCCCCAAACGATGTGAACAGGGTTCCCGAGATACCAAACGGGCATCCGGTACACCGTGCCACGTACCTACCGCATCACAGCCCACCCCTTCGGTCAGCGCTGTCCACGGCCTCCAGTAAGCTACAAACACCAGAAACTACTTGCAACTCCTGGACAGAGAGCTAGGGTGAATAAGAAGTCGAGCGGGGTCATATTTCAGGGCCCAATGTATGGTAGTAACTGAATCATGGATCACAAACACAGAACTCAGTTCCTGAGGACGGCTGCAATGAGACAACCCACCATGTACTCCTACATGGCCTCTCACCGCTACCTTTACCAAATCGTGTTCACACACTTAGCTCACACACAGTAGGACATGTTCACACGCCTCTGATTCATCCCCGATGAATCAGACCTGACTCAACTCTAAGCAGTAGCAGGCATGACAAACAAGCATGAATGAGTAGGCATAACAGGGCTCAAACAACTCCTACTCATACTAGTGGGTTTCATCTATTTACTGTGGAATGACAGGTCATGCAAAGGATAAAGGGGTTCAGCTACCGCAGCAAGTAACAGATGAATCGATGTTGTCCTAATGCAGTAAAAGAGAGCAGGAGCGAGAGAGTGGGATTTTATCGGAATGAACAAGGGGGTTTTGCTTGCCTGGCACTTCTGAAGATAACATTGAGTCTTCATCAGTGTCAATGATCACATCGTCGGTATCGCGTCTATCGAGAGGGGACAAATACCGGCAACACAGAGAAAACAATCAATGCAATGCACAATATGATGCATGATCATGACATGGCAAAATGAATGTGTTTTGAGCTAATGCAACTAGCAACAGATTAAATGAAGTTGGTTTGAATACAAGATTCAAATTCAAACTCCATATGTGATTATTTAAATGCCCTTTATATGATTTGTGCTAAACAGCACCTATAAGTTGTTCTAACATGCATGAAAATGGTACAGATGGATTCCTTGAATTTTTCTGATAATTTTTCATATATAATTTATTTAATTTGGAGTTACGGTTAATTTTCTATGAATTATTGAAGTTTTAGGCATTTTCTGGAATTTTCTGATTATTTAGAATTAAAATAATTCCAGAAAATGAATTATGGCGTCAGCATGACATCACCTTGACGTCAGCAGGTCAACAGGGCGCCCCCAGGTCAAACCTGACCTGTGGGACCCATATGTCAGCGTCACAGGTTAACAGGGGGGTTTATTTAGTTTAATTAAAAAGGTTAGGGGGGGTCGGGCCCACTGGTCAGCGTCAGGGGGGGGGGGTTTATTTAATTAAATTAAACTAACTAATTAACAGGGGGCTGGCCCCACCTGTCATCGACCCAGGGGGGTCAAACCCCGGTCAAATGACCCAAACAGGCCGGCGGCTCAACGCCGGCGGCAACAGGCACGGCGGAGGGCTTCGGGATCGCTCCTCCGGCGACCAAAACGGCGACTGAGGGGCTCTACGCGTAGCTGGGAGTCGCCCGCATCCATTTGTGCAAGCGGCAGGGGCTGGGGTGGCTCGAGCTCACCGGAACGGGGCCCGCGGCGGCGACCGGAGTTCGGGCCAGCACGGGCACGGGGCTACGCTTGGCGAGCGAGCGAGCTGAGAGGCTGGGCGGGCTCCTGGAAGATCCACGAGCTCGAGGTCGTGCTCGGACGCGAGTTCGGTGACCTGCAACGATGGCGGCGACATCACCGGCGGAGCCGAGCTCGCGGCTCCGGTGGAATCGAGGCTACAGGGCGCAATCGAAGGGGAAAAGAGGGAGGGGAGGCGTAGGAGCTCACAGCGGTGTCGTAGAGGAGGTCAGCGAGCTCGGGGAGGGGCTGGTGACGACGGGAGGTCGCCGGCGATCTCGGTGGCCCGAGGAGGAAGAAGACGTCGGGGACGGCGCTCCGAGGCTTCCGGCGTCACATGGGTTGGTGGAGACGAAGAAGGAGGCGCGGCGGTTCTTCTGGAGGCATCGGCGAGGCGAGGGGTGGCCGGTGGCCGCGGCGAACAGCGTCGGTGGCGACGGCTGCGCTCGGCACGAGAGGGAGAGAGAAACAGAGGAGGGGGGGAGAGCTCGGGAGAGAGTGAGGGAGTTCGTGGGGCCGCGTGGCGTCTCCAGGGAGTGGTGGAGGCAAGCAGGGAGGCAGGAGGTGGCCGAAGCAGGGAGGAGGTGGCCGGGGCGCGTGGCCGCGCGCGCCGGGCGCGTGCCCGTCCTCCTGGCAGAGGAGGAAGGCGACAGGGGAGGCGCTGGTGGGCTGGGCCGGCCAGGGGGGGGGGAGCTGGGCCGGCTCATGGCGCCAGGTAAGCTGGGCTTCTCTCTCTCTTTTTTTTTCTATTTACTGTTCTGTTTTATTTTTTTTCTATTTCTGCAATTTGTTTTTGATTTGTTTTAATATCAAATCATTTTATAAAATCCTGGAAATAATTATGGGTGCTTTCTGAATTATTCCAGTGACCCTTATCAATTTCCAACATTTATTTGAGCATTTAAATTATTTATAATATTTAAATGCCCAAAGTCAAATACAATATGATTTAATTCAGTGACCAAATATGCCCTGCAAAAATATAAACCATTTTTGGTAGATGCTTCCACCTCAAACCAGAAATGTTGAACATTTTTAGAGGACATTTTGAGTTCAATGAAAAGGGTTTTTTTTGACCCTAGTTGAATTCATTTGGTGTTAGGGCTTAGTCCATCCCCATCTCAGGTTTAATGAAATTTAAACATGATGTAACACCCTAATGCATGCACTAGACATTGTCAGAACTAGGGATGTGACAACACCAAGCCACTGATTGACTTGTTCAAGGAGAAGAAGTTACTTCTTAAGAGTATACCTTATGCTAGGACTTCGATATCCTCGATGATGATTCCCCACCTGAACTCGGTAGTGTTTAATTATAAGACTACTATGTGGCCATGTTTGTCTGGGACAACGTGTTCACATGTTTGTAGCAGAACCAGCTCATGTTTTGGAGCTTGCTATCGTAGTTCATTCCCCAAGAATCTCGCAACGTCATCTCATCAATTTGTGTTGCAAACTTTCATTTTTCCTTCTAGACTCGATGAGTCTGGATTATTTTGACACCAACCAGATCTGAATCTCAGGCAGATATGATGGTTGGAACGTGTCCCAAGAATTATAATATTGGCCTCTCTATAAACCAGTAAAGTGGATGTCGTGGCCAACACACCCAGCCGGAGGACCCATTATTATAGTATCTTGATTGAAGAAGTTGACCACCTCCCCATAAGGATTTTGCATGATATACTCCCTAATTGTTCCTTATGGATTCTTGTGCTCCCGAAGTCCGACCTTTTACTTGATGGTCTAGTTACCAAACCATTTCAATGAATTGGATACGCTTGCACATCAAGGAGAACATTAGAAGAGGAGTACTAAATGTCTCTCGGTCGACGATCCGGATTTTGATCCCTTAGCCTCGCTAAGGTGAAATCTGAGAAGGTGTTATCTTCCTTTGCACCTGCATCATCCATCACCATTCATCATGGTAGTAGTTGTGTTGTCAAGATCCTTGATATTGATATTGGTAAACCTTGATGAATATGGAAATGCTCAAGTCCTTGAGAGCACGTGCAATCACTAGGTGTTATCACCGACACTAACTGGGATTGCTCTCAGTTTCCTCGGTTTTGCTACAACCTTTCAAACAGTGGACTCACTCTCTACAGTTGGGTTTCTCCCTAGTTACCAGAATCATTCCCAGCATTTGCATTTTGTTCCCAGCTTGCACCGCCAATGTGCCATTCTCCCATGGGTCCCATCCATTTTCAATGATAAGCAAAAATCATCCCTTGTGTTGTCTTCAACAAGGTGTTCCACATCATCCAATTGAGTCCGAAGATGCCATTTCTTTGAACTCTGACAAACGATTGTTGGTGAACTGCCTTATGCTGGTTTAGAGAGTTTCGATGATCCATGTATCAAAAGTAATTCTTTTGCCACTTAAGGTAATAACCCTATGAGTCACTCCTTTAAGATGTCTCGTTAAGGCATCATGCCAACTCGACTCCTTGCTACGTGGACAACCGTTCACCACCCTCTTAAGTGTGGAATTGTTGTCTACCTAGTGAACCTTCGTCATCTGCTTCACTCCATCTCTCTGGATGCATGCTTCATGTCTCAGCTCACGGGGTGATTGAATGTCTCACTCCGTGGGTTGGTCCTGAGTTGTTCGACCTTCGAGAAGATAAATCCTTCTAGAGTTTTCTTTCTCCTCTCGTTGTCATGTCGGTTGCAGTTCTCGGACCAAGACATCAAAATAAAGATGGTGATTGAGTCAACGTCCTTATGAAGTGCAACCTGGATCGTGAAGATCGTGTTAGCTTGTGTCCCACTGCCTTCTTACCTCATGTCTTAAATCTCGGGACGAGATTCTTGTTTAGTGGGGGTGAGTTGTCACAACCCTAGATTAGTCATTGCTTGACTTTTCATAATCATTCATGCATCATGTTTAATTTGAAGAAACCTGAACTGAGGGAATCTGAAAGCCTCAAAATCCTTTTAAAAGAAGGGCAAAGAACCCGAAAAATTGCATTCACTGATTCCACAAATTCTTTATTTAATGTTTGGAAAGTTTGGCATGGGTTTCAGGCGCAACCAAAATTTATGAACATTTTTAAGGAATATTTTGGGCACTGAATTTAAATCATTACTGTACTTGAATTTGGAGTTATATTCATATTGTATAGAATATATCTTCAAATTACCCTGCATTATTTTATGTGCATCTGGCTAGGTCCATATGTGCAACATAAAATATTCCAGGAGCTTTGGCACAAGATCTGAATTCATTTTTAATTTAAAATAGTGGCAAAGGAATTAAAAAAATAGAAAACAGAAGAAAAGTAAAATAGAGCAGAAACTTACCTCAGCCTACCTGGCGGCCCAGCTATTGTCCCAGCCCACCAGGCGCTCTTCTGTCGCCTTCCTCCTCGCGCCAGTCAAAGAGGGTGCATACCCGACGCGCGCAGCCACACGCTACGGCCACCTCCTCCCTCCCTGCCTGCCTACCTCCTCATCGACGCGTCTGGAGATGCCACGCCATCCCCGCAGAATCCCCTCGAGCACTCCTCGCCCTCTCTCCCCTGCCATGTCTCTCTCATGCACGTCCACCGAGCGCGGTCATCGACGCCGACCGCCGTACGTGCAGCCACAGTCATCCCAGCGCCTCCCCGTGTCGTCCCCTACGTCCTCCTCGACGCCTTGAAGCTCCCCCTCAACGCGAGCATCGCCGGATGCCCTGTTGCCTCGCCATCGACCCGTCTTCTCCGCGCAAGGCCGCCAGATCACCATCGTCGTTACGTCGCCTTCCGTGCCTCCCCGAGCTCAACGACCGCACCAGAAGACCCGCCGTGAGCCCCGCCATCTTTCCCCCCTTTCTCCCGCGTTCATTTGCATGCTCTAGCCGTGCTAGCCACTAGACCCGAGAGCTCACC
The DNA here is from genome assembly GCF_018294505.1 of Triticum aestivum. Classification (NCBI taxonomy): domain Eukaryota; kingdom Viridiplantae; phylum Streptophyta; class Magnoliopsida; order Poales; family Poaceae; genus Triticum; species Triticum aestivum. The sequence goes on along the minus strand of NC_057804.1, from coordinate 232,151,150 downwards.
GCCGCTGCACTCATTGTCGCTGGCGAATATGCTAGCAACCGTCGCGTACGAGCACTGGTACATGCTCAGCATGTTCCTAGAAAACCAACACCACCATCAGCTAGTCCTCCCGTGCACCGCAGTGTTGTTGCCGAGCTTGTCCGAGCTTCGGTCACCGCCTTGGAGCTTGCCGTCGTCGGCTCCGGCCACCATAGGCCCGGCCTCCACCACCACTCGACGCGTGCCTGCAAGATCTCTCCAACGAGCCCAAGAACGGCCTCGTCCGTGCCCTGTGGGCGTTTTCCGAGCCGCACCGCCGTCTCGGGCCTCTCTGGCGTCGAGTCGCCGGTGGGGTTGACCCACTTTGACCCCGCTGACCGAGTTGACCCCGGGTGGACCCTATTTGACATCCTGTGGGTCAATTACATGCGGGCCCCGCCCAGCTAATTAACTAGTTTAGGTTAACCTTAGTTAGTGTTAATCTAGGTTAGTTCTTATTAAACTAGGTTAGCTTAGTTAGTCACTGACACACGGGACCCACTGGTTAGTTTGACCTGGACCGGACCTGTTGACCGCTGACATCACAGTGACGTCATGCTGACACAATAATTCTTCTGGAATTTAAATAAATCTTAAATGGTTTATTTATTTCAGAAATTTTTATAAACTTCTAAAAAACATATAAAATCAACCGTAACTCAGAATGAAATAAATTATATATGAAAAATGATCAGAAAAATCCAAAGAATCTATTTATTGCATTGTAATGCATGTTTGAACAACTTAAAGCTGTTGTATACAACAATTTTAATTAATGGCATTTAAAATGTCATATATGGAGTTTGAATTTGAACCTTAGATTCAAACCAACTCCATTTAATCTACTGCTATTTGCATTAGCCCAAACCACAGCATATTGCCATGTCATGATCATGCATCATATTGTGCATTGCATTGATTGTGTTCTTCCTTGTTTGCTGGTGTTTGTCCCCTCTCGATAGACGTGGTTCCGACGATGAGTTCCATGACACCGATGAAGAACTATACTATCTTCAGAAGTGCCAGGCAAGCAAAACCCCCTTGTTCATTCCGATACAACCCCACTCTCTTGCTTCTGCTCTCTTTTACTGCATTAGGACAACAACGATTCATCTGTTACTTGCTGCAATAGTTGAACCCCTTTGCTCTGCATGACCTGTCATTGCCACAGTAAATAGATGAAACCCACTAGCATGAGTAGGAGTTGTTTGATCCCTGATGTGCCTACTCATTCATGTTTGTTTGTCATGCCTGCTACTGCTTACAGTTGAGTCAGGTCTGATTCATCGGGGATGAATTGGAACAGTGATGAACATGTCCTACTATGTGTGAGCTAAGTGTGTGAACACGATTTGGTAAAGGTAGCGGTGAGAGGCCATGTAGGAGTACATGGTGGGTTGTCTCATTGAAGCCGTCCTCAGGAACTGAGTTCTCTGTTTGTGATCCATGAAACAGTTACTACCACGCATTGGGCTCGAAACCAATGGACCCTCTCGGCTTCTTAACCACCCTTGTCCTCTGTCCAGGAATTGCAAGTAGTTTCTGGTGTTTGTAGTATGCTGGAGGCCGTGGGCAGCGCTGGCCGGAGGGGTGGGCTGTGATGCGGTAGGCACGTGGTCGGGTATGCCGGGTGCCCGTTTGGTGTCACGGAACCCTGTACACATCGTTCGGGGCCGTATGTGGAAACCTCGGCCGGACTCCGTGCAGATGGAACCTGAATAGGCGATAAACCTGGACTAGAGACTTGAGTATTTAGGTAGTCCATGGCCGACACCCTCGTTGGGCTTCCGTTTGAAGGTTGCCGAGTACATGTCGTGTAAACGGCGGTAAGTGGTGAGAGCGTGAGTGAAGAAGTACACCCCTGCAGGGCTAACATCATCTATTCGAATAGCCGTGTCTGCAGTAAAGGACTTCTGGGTTGCCTATAACTGTTCATAGACAAGTGAAAGTGGATACTCTCAAATATGCAAGATAAGTGTTAGTGCTATGGATGGCGTTCTCGTAGGGAGACGGGAGCGGATCCATAGTGGTGTATTGATATGGTGAATATGTGGACTCGTGTGTGCAACCTCAAAAGAGTTACATGCAGTCGTAGATCAGGATAGCCACCGAGTCAAAGGTGGCTTGCTGTAGTCAAACCCCACCACCCACTTTGCTGATAATGATGCATATGTAGATAGTTCTCATGTAAGTCTTGTTGGGTACATTTGTACTCACGTTTGCCTATTTTATGTTTTGCAGAGAGACTTCGGTCTCACTAGTAGTTCCGCGTGGACCTCGACGTTTACCTTGTTACCTCAGCTACGATCTTGTGCCCTTGGCAGGATCTGGTAGATAGTCAGGCTTCTCAGCCTTTTTCATTTATAGATGTCTGTACCCAGACATGTTAAGCTTCAATTTGTGTTTTGACTTGTATGCTCTGAATGCTAGGTCGAGAGACCCATGTTTGTAATATCTCGCTCCTCGGAGCCTATTGAATAAAATACTTGAGTTGTAGAGTCATGTTGTGATGCCATGTTGTATTTGCACATATCGAGCATATTTTGTGTTTATCCTTGGTAGCCTCTCTTACCGGGAAATGTCTCCTACTGCTTCCACTGAGCCTTGGTAGCTTGCTACTGCTCCGAAACACTTAGGCTGGCCGGCATGTGTCCTTCTTCGTTCCTGTGTCTGTCCCTTTGGGGAAATGTCATGCGGTGTCTACCGGAGTTCTGTTAGCCTGCTACAGCCCGGTTTACCGGACTCCTGCTAGCCCAGTTGCTACAGATCGGATTCACTCGCTGATGACCGACACGTTCGTTGCTGGGTCATGTATGCCTCTCCCTATAAGTTAGTGCCACTTTGGGTTCACGACTAGCCATGTCAGCCCGGGCTCCTTGTCATATGGATGCTAGCGACACTATCATATACGTGTGCCAAAAGGCGCAAACGGTCCCGGGCAAGGTAAGGCGACACCCGTGGGAGTACCGTGCGTGAGGCCGCAAAGTTATATGAGGTATTACATGCTAGATCGGTGTGGCTTTGAGTCGGGGTCCTGACAGTACACGCCCTGGAGTCTCCTGAGAGTCGCCCTGGGGCCTCATGGGGGCTCCCTCCCACGTCCTAGTGGCAACATTTAGCTCCAAACTGGTGAGAAGACTAGATTAGGTGCCGGACGTGGCTGTTCATTTGCTTTCTGAAGTTGCTTGCAGTTTTCTAGTAGTCTTTCAATGCATTTGGTATTCTCGAATGCTGGTTCCTCGAGTTGTGTTTTCTCCTAAGCTATTTTGTTCTAAGGACGTGACAGAGATGGCAGTCGCCCACCATTTCTCCTCGCGCTCTTCGCGCGTGGGGCTATGTAGGTGTGTGCACTTAGGGCTTGCCTTTGCACGCACACACGGGGCCAAACACCGTTGTTTTGGCTTCATCCTCGCGAGGAGCCCTCGATCGTGTCCACTAGTGCCAACACCTGTCATGTCCGTGCCCCCGGGCAGCGCGACGCGATGCATCTGGTCCAAGCTAACCTATGGTAGGGGGCTCACATAAGGGGGAGCAAGTCGCTCGACAAATTTCTCTTCCTTCAAAGGACAGCTCTGCCCTGCCCGCGGCTCTTGAGGGCGCAAGGTGTACCTCTTGAGGTCTCAGGGCGTACCTCCTGGGGGTTCTATCAAGTACCAAAGGTCAGGTTCTCATGAGGCGGAGGGCAACTGCACATACCAAGCTAAGCCTTCCTACCTTAACCCTCCCAAATTGCAAACACTACAGCATAGCATCAAGATGGCACTTATAACATAAAAAGGCATAGTAGCAACTGTTCATTACACGCCCCCGCATGGTACATTCTTCTTTCTTTTTCGGATTGCAGGAGAAGGAAAAGCTAAACAAAGAGGGCCCGAAGGCATACAAGCTTGGCACTAGTGCCGCATCCTCAAGCAGCACCTCAAGGTAGCCCGACGCTCCACCAGTTCTTCCATAAGAGATCTGGGGCCACTGGCCTTGAGTCCAAGTTCGTCGGCCCCAAGCTTCATGCCGGGCTCCTCTCTAGCTTCACTGGAGCGCTCCGGCGGGAAGAACCACCGACGTCCTCGACACGAGCACGATGATCCGGGGGTCAGTCGTAGCCACCGCTGCTCGAGCTCTGTCCGAGGAAGAGCCGCCTTCACGGGAGGAGGAGCGCACGTCGACAAGGCCAAGCTCCTTGTCGTTGCTGTCCTTCAGGAAGCACCCCACGTGGTGGCCGTCCCCCCTGAACACCCTCACATAGAGGGTCACCAGGCTATCATACTTTTAGTGGAGGGTGCACCTTCCGCCCAGGCCGCGCGCATGGGCGAAGGTCTGCCAGCCGCGGGTCAGCACCATGCTGCCAGAGGCGGAAACCTTGGTACCAACCCACGAAGCTCTACTGCAGCACCCATCAGCCTGCAACTAGAGGCCATTAAGCCGTGAAGAAGGAAGCTCACCGGAGAAGAAGCGTGGGAGCCGGAGCGAGGTGCCAGCAGGGCTCTGCAACCACACCATGAACTCAGGGAGCACCTCCAGCGAGGAAAAGCGTGGTCGAGGCGGGCGCACGATCACGGCGCACCTCCCTTCATCATGGGGGCTGCTCCGAAGCCGGTGGCCCCCGCCGCGAGAGGAGGTGCCATTGCGGGCGCCTAGAGCAACGCTTCCTTTGGGGGGCGTGCACCTGCACCTCCTGGATGCTGCCGGAGGGACCATAGGGTGCTTGCGGGGACGGCCACGGCCCCTCTTGGGAGGAGGAGAACTTGGCCCCTCCTTGGAGGCCTTCCCCTTCCCGACTGCTGAAAACCTCTTTAGCGACACCATGGGAGCAAGATGGAGAGGAGAGAAGCAGGCAGGAGCAAGACGAAAGAAAGATGGATGGGGGGCTCTGGCCCTCCCTCGCATTTATAGCCAAGGGAGGCCAACCGCCGGCCTCCATGACCTCGCTCCATCATGAGCTACTGCATGCCGCATTGACCAGTCAAGTCGAGAATTTGCCGAGGTAACGTGGGGAAGTGGATTCACCCACGTTGAATCAACCGCCATGCGTCACCAAGGCTGCAGGCGGTTAGGACCCACGACGCTCCGCACTTGCCCTTTGGCTTCGCCTGGAAGCCAAGTCCGAGCGCGCCTTGGTCCCGAGGGCTACTATCAGCATCCTGGACATGGGGGTATCCAGTCCTGCCTGCCTACGGCCCACTGCCTGACTCCATCGACGGCCTGGTATAGCCCAGCTTCAACACCAACATCGCAGAATCTCGCGAGGGGCCAAGCCTCGTGAGGCGGACGATGCCAAGACCCCCAAAGGAGGTGGCCTCCTCAGGAGGGCTCCTGAGGGGCGGAGAGTTCTCTACAAGTATCTCATGAGTCTCAGCTGACGTGAGCTGTGACGACCAACGCCAGGCGGGCGCCAGGCGGGTGCAGAGCGTAGGTTTCCTCTTCGGTACAAGGGAGGCAAGCCATAGGCGCGGAGTCCTGAGGAATCAGCCAAAGGTTTCCATTCTGGTCCAACAAGACCAAGACCGCCAGGACAGCAGGACGGAGGTCATCACCGAGCCCATCGCAATGTCATGACAATAGGCTTTTCACAGGAGAAGACTACTTTTGTCAGGATAGACTGTACTACTTGTCCCCTTTCAAATCCTGCTGTTGTGGGATCCCTTCCCGCTCATATTTGGGAAGAGGTCCAAGGCCACTATATATAGGACTTAGCCACCACCATAGAAGAGAACCAAAATCAGAACAAGAAGAACACCGCACAATATCAAGAACACCTCAGCTCCTGAGGCTTGTTCATCCACTGTACTAGTTCATCCATAGCCCCTCGAGGCAATCCACCACACCACACTAGATTAGGGTATTACACCACAACAGTGGCCCGAACTAGTATAAATCTATGTGTCTTTGTGTCCCTTTGAGCTCGACGCGCTAGGGTAGGAGGATCGTGAGTAGGCAGGCTGGGCAGGTTGAGATCTCCTCATGCACCCAGAGTTCGAAACTCTCAAGGGTTGCCAGATCCCTAAATCCGACAACTACTGTACCTGCAATACTGCTAGCTACAGTAGTACTATAATCCAGTAGAGGCCTCCTTGGTTCATAGAATAGGAATTTTATAGGAATATGAAAATCATAGGAAGTAAGATGACATGCATCTCAATTCCTATAGAGAAAGAGATGCAATTTGATGCAAAGGATAGGAAATTTTCCATTGAGTCTAGGCTAACTTACTGGTAATTTGCTCAAAAAATTACAGAAGTAACTAGTACTAGTACATGCTCGTAATTAATTAAACAAACGTATGGGCAACACAGACACACACACACACACACTAACTACTAGTACTACTACTTCTCACATGCTGGCCAGACGTTGTTGTTCTCCTTCTCGGCTTTGTCGACGACACTCCCACCGTGCATGGATCTCCGCTTTGCTCTCCGCAGTAGTGCGTGTGTCCTCTTCTTTTCTGCGGCAGCGGGCCTCTCTTTTCTTGATTGCTTTCAGACTTTCCGCTCCCTCTGTGTTGCTTTGGCCACCTCTTTCTCTACCGCCCATTTGGCCTTGGTAGCTTCAAGGTACGCCCACGTAGGTGTGATGTCGCGAGCGGCGATGAACTCGGCACGGCGGGATGCCATCGCTTCCCTACCATTTTTTGTGTGGTCAAGGGCGGCGAGGAACTCGGCACGGTGGGATGCCATCGCTTCCTTACCGGTTAGTGTGCGGCGCGGTGGCATGAACGAAGCTTGTCGAGAGCTCTAGGGCGGAGTGGCCGGACAATCATATAGCGCATTGATTTGTCAAGAGATCAATGATAGAGACGAAGGAAATTTGGATTCCCCTTCAATCCTGGTCATTGATTACCGAGTAAAATGCATTGGCGGTCATCAAACTTGTCTTGATAGCTCACTTTGATCATTGTACTTAAGAATCGTGTCAATACGGTCATTATATACGAGACATGGTGATTATATAGTCACTGGCTCAATGTATAGCTCCATATTTGTCTATTTCACCAGTCAAACAGTCTGCATGTGCCTCATTAGATCGTGTTATGTATCTATCTATCTATGCAAACGATCACAGTACCTCTGCACACGAGTGTGTGATTGATTGATATGTCCACTATTCATAAGCTATGCATGGTTGTGTGGTGTCTAATGGTGGTCGTCGAAGGCTAGCTGGCAACAAGAGCCGTTACATGGACACCTGGTTGTCTATACATGCTGCATATGCTTCAAAGGCTCGTCATCCATGAGTTCACATTTTACCACCACGCCAGCATCTGACCACCCTAGCTTACCGATACCCCTTCCATTGCTAGTGCGCGCTTCCCGCCCGAAACAATCACCATCGCTCCAGAACGTCAATGCCACATTAATGACACCATGACCATCCATTCCGGCACCCACATTAATGACACACGGCCACAACTCATTGCCATTCACCCGCAATATTAACTTCATCCCTAGCTCCCAGCCATAGCCAAAGACCCACAATCATTCTCCTCCGCTCCCTTCCTTCTATCGGCACAACTCCAACAATGTGCGGGTGCAACCGGTAGCGAGGAAGAGTAGTACATGGTAGGTCGCCGCCGCTCTGGTCCTAGGAAGGCCACCGCTCCTCCACTCTGTCAACGCCAAGCTTGGTGGGGTAACCATCGGCGGCTGATTAGCCACTTCATGACAACATGGAGATGGAAATCTTTAGAACCTTGTGCTTCAGAGGACGAGAATATTGAGGTAGAGCTGGACAATGCCGAGGCGGATGAGGAGGAGGCAAAGGCAATAGCCGGAGCGTCAGTTCTCGGGGCTCATGGCTAGACATGGTGGTTGGGAGCCGGCAATCATTTAGATTAGGTTTACAATAGGTTTCAGTATGGTTTGTGCGAAATATGTAATGAATTTCGTCCAGTTTATAGGAAAAGTTTTTGAAATGTAATGAATTTCATCCGGTTAATTTGAAATTTGCTTTGTTTGCACGAATTTCGTCTGGTTAGTTCATATAGTTGTCGAAAGGTATGCGAGCAGCATTGGATGGCATCCTATAGCATCAGTGTCCTTAGACAGATGCCGGTGTAAATTTGTCGTTCAGTGCTGGAGATGCCCTAACTATGATGCTATAATCGCTAATAGTGATCCATTATTTCGCAGGGAACAGTTATCCCTCGATCAAAATCAGATCCGCCGTGTTTCGCACTCCTCCCATGTAAGAGTGTAGACCCTTGCTTACATAAAAATGGAGCAAGTGGATGACATTGTAGCATGTCATATCACTCAAGCTAGCCCGCCTAACGCACGGGAAAGCCCCGCCCTGGTAATTTTGTTTTGGATTTCTATCGATAGATCGCACGAAAATGTTACGCTTTGCAAGTTCAAAAGGAAAAGGCAGCACACTTAAAGCACGACTGTCGTGTTCGCATCGCACCCCCGACACTCCAGCTCGCACGCTGCTCACTAGAGGGGACACACGTTGTCTTGCATTTTCACTGACATGTGGGACTGCAATTGAATAAACCGTCGATAGCCGAAATATAATCGCTTGGTAGGCATCGTCTGAGAAGAGAGAGATGGGGAAGGGAGAAGAGAACACCCCCCGCCATGCACGAACTCCAACAAATATGGTGATAATGTGAGGTGGGCCATGCGGGAGTCCAGACCGCTTCCAAGCCCACTTCTGATCGCCCTGGCCCAACAGAAAACCCCTCCCCCCTCCCACACATGCCCCTCCCTTAGACGCTAGCCGCCTGCATTCGTAGCAAGTGCAATACTTGGCTATAAGCCCGCTTATGTGGAGGACAGAGAGGCATTGACAAAGTCAAGGAGTGGGCTCTGCAAGAGCCTGTCTCTACACGTGCTCCTAGGTATAAAAAACTAATTCTAAAAAAAGAGGTATAAAAACCAATTGTGTCTAAAAAAAGAAGGTAAAAACATTTGGGAGGAAACATATAGAGAGAAAGTAAGAAAAGGTTGTAACCATTTAGCCAACCTTATAATCAACACTATGGTACATGATGAAGGAGGGAGTTGTGCAAATGCCAAGTTCATTGGGCTGCCGTGTTTCACACTCCTCCGTCGTAACAGTGGATACATTATATTTCATCAAAAATAAACAATGAATACTCGTTGCTCGTCTTCGATATTAGAAAGAATACTTTCATTAGCTGACATGTGGGACGTCGACCATCCTGGTCCACTTGCCATGCACAAAATTATCCTGGTCCACCCCGGTCGTAGCGCAGGCCCAACCTTTCACACAGTAAGTTGGTCTGATGAAGGAACCATCATGACTTCATTGAATTCTGCTTCTTCAAGAAAACTTACTATACCCGCAATACTGCTACCACACGTGAAGACTGGACGGCACTGTAGCACGTCATATCACTGAAACCCACTAGGCAAAACTAGCCCGCCTAGGATTTGTACGTCTCTGTACTGCTATGATTTTGTGTTCTCAAAAAAAATATTTTGTCAATCTAACGATTAGGAGTAAAAAGAGGGTATTTCTCTCTTTCTAGATCTCTGTTCATTCCACAACCCTCTAGCACACGTACACACTCTCTGTAGCCACTCGAAAAGTAAGACATCACTACACATTCACGCTTCCATCAAAAAAATTACACATTCACGCATGTTACAAGTACATGCAAATTTTGCTGGCTATTAATGTGAGGCCTCCTTTGGTTTAGAGGAATCTTGTAGGAATTTCATAGGATAGGATTTCTATAGGAAAATTTTCTGTAGAGCCATTTGGTTTATAGGAATAATGGAATCATATTCCTATTGAGGAATTCTTCCTATGCTCTACATTTCATATGAAAATAGACATTAGCCTAGACTCAATGGAAAAAATACTATGATGTGAATCAAAGGAATCTCCTTTCATATTCCTACTAATAGGATTTAAGATACATGTCATCTCATTTCCTATGACTTTCCTATTGCTACGGTTTTCCTACCCTATGAACCAAATGAGGCCTGAACGTATCCGTGAACCAACTATTTGAGTTTGATGTGAATTAATGTACAATTGTGGACTATTCTCATATCGATCACTAAGTCTACAATATTAGGAGCTTGGGCTATTGGCCGATCTACGACGGATCAGCCTTATAAGCGTACCACGAGCTCATCTGCGCCAATGTTTCTTTTCGGTGAGTGGTTTGCAAGTACTATAGCTTGCACAGTAGCTAGCCTACTAACACCAACAATCATCAAACAAGCCCTGCTGATATGATAAATAGTTCAAACTTACATCTAAGCACACCATATATTACATCAAAAGCTGGTGAAGATACATCTATTTCCATAACTCGGAGAGGATTCGCGTGATTCATTATCAAAAAAAAGTAGCAAGTACCACCCCCACAAGATAGTGCACTAGCCCTAAGATGGTTTGGTAACACACATCATTGTGGTAATTAAAAAAAATGCAAACTACCATGAAGGATTAGTGCGACCAACTAATTCTTATCATTGATCTCTCGGGCAATGACCACAACACGAACATTGGCATGGGAATAGATCTCTAGGGTGATGTCCATAGGACGGACCGCGACATTGGAATCGATCTCTGGGGCGATGTCCATGGTATGAACAGTGGCAACGGAATCGAGCTTTAGGGCGATGTCCACAGGACGGACCGCGACATCGAAAACGATCTCTGGGGCATTGTCCATGGGACAAACAGTGGCATCAGAATCATCAAGGACGTCCACCAGCACCTACACAACCCTACCATATTTGCAAGCACATTGCAAATAATCAAAAACCACAAATATGGTAAGCCATTTTTTACCTTGTGCAATTCACCGGGGGATCCCATCCCTCCGGGGGTCATCGCCTTGCCAGGGACATACTGCTTCTCAACAGCGACTATCTCCTCAAACTCGGCCTTGAGCCTCTCATAGGTTGCCATTAGAGTTTCTGGGGTAGGCATGGTGGGGCCCTTGTTGTTCTTCCATCTTTCTTTCAGGAGTTCGTCCGCCAACGTCGTTAACTCTTTGGCAGTGCTTGTTTCTTGGAGTTCTTCGTCTCCATGGGTTGGCCCGCCAACATGGCCAACTCATTGGCCGGTGCTTGCTTCCAGGAGATCTCTGTCTCTAGTGGGTTGTCCATCGGCAACTCTTTGCCTAGTGCTCCAGGATCCATCAATAAACTAACAAACAAAAAGCAATCGAAAGGAAACCACAATCGCAAAGAAAACAGGAAAAGAATAGGCTGTGAGAATCGGTCGGTGCTTCACAAAAAGAAGATTCTTGGAATGAAAATATAGTAACATCATTGATTCGCCCACCTTTTCATTTTTGCTACAGAAGAAAAATGGAAGACGTGAGTAGCCTAGAGTGAGGTTTTCATCAAGGGGAGAAAGGGCTTCAACAAGCGTTCCAGTGAAATGATGGCTGCGTCATCCAGTACAACTTAGAGCCCACTTTACCACTGCTAGTAAAGGTGTATGGGTTTCGTGATATGACGGGTCATGACGTCCACATCGGGGTGACCGGTGATTCTCAACTGTAGCACCTCGCTGTGATTTGGTGGATGGCACGCGGGCCAGTATGCTTGATGCCCCGCATGTATATAGAGCGGCTGGTGATATGTTGTAGTAGTTTAGACCGCAGACGAGGAGCTCTGTCCTGGTTTATTGTTCCCTATGAAAATCTGTGCTAAATTTTAACTATAAATTTAACAAACCAAATGTTCATGCATGTCAGAAAAAATTACATCAATGAAAACTATTTCAAATACGAATCCAAGGACATAATTTTTGTTATATGCACAAACATTTTGTTAGTAAGATCTTTGGTCAAAATTTAGCACAAATTACAAAGGGGGCCAATAAAGATTGTACTCTCACATTTTGTTTTGAGGATACTCCCACATAGAAAATATAAATAATAATGCATGTTGGGGCAGCCCATGGTTCCGATAATTTTAGCCGTGGGCTTGTTCACAATTTTTACGAGGTGGTGATTGTTCACTTAATGGAGGGTCTAGTACCAGACTTGAACGATACAAAGTGTGACCTAGCACACCGTAACACTAGTTGGAATAAGAGGGTAGCTATCTCAAAAAACAATCAATAACTACAAAAACGGTGACCGGACACGTACACAATTTTAAATGATTGTTTTGATGGAGTAAAAAAATTAAAATAACCCTAGTATATGTATATATATAGGCCAGAGCATCCGTGCTTGCTTGCTAGGGTTGCTCTATTCACACACTCTCATCCTCTCTAGATCTAAAGAAGATAGCGGAGGTAACACTGTCTTTCTATCCTCACCTCTAGTTACAGATCCAGACATATCCCCTTCCGCCGGTGAAGGGGAGGAGGGTCAGCGTTCAGGCCGTCGTCGACAGCAAGCGAGAAGACCCACTATCGGCCGCACTGTTATCTCTGGCCGAGCACCGACGCGGGAGGTCCTCCGATCCCTTCATTGCTGCCCTAGTGTGGGCGGATCTGTCCTCCCGATGCCCACCTATCCATATCCCGACGACCTTCAGGTATATCTTTCTTCGAAACCGGCCTAGCTCTACTTCCCCAACTTGCTATGTTGCTGCATGTGCATCCTTTTTTTACCTCTCATCCCCCTCGTAGCCACGCTCGATCGGATGGTCCAACGCCACCTATTTTTTTTCTATTGTTAGAGGTAAAGCTAGTTCATGGAGTCGAATCTTGTACTTGGTTGAAACAGGAAATAAAGGGGGGGAATTTAGTATGTACATCGGACTTGGTACAAGCAGGAAGGAAAGGGGGTTAAAGTGGAACAGGCTGGTCATCCAACCGGTCTCTTGGTCAAAAGGGAAATATAGGGGAAACGATGTACAAAGTGGTATGACCAGGACTAGATTTGCTATCCACACATAGGAGTAGGTGGCTAGAGTGAAAAAAATGGGACTAGGCCAGGTTTGTTTCTTGGATGTTTGTTTCTCTGGGCAACAAACTCTGAATCACTACTTTATGCCCCGGTTTAGGTACATGGTGCTGGACTGCTGGTGCACCCACTGTCCCACGCCCTTATAGCAAATATTTAGCTGCTTCTAATACCCCTGGTAAAATGAAGCCATGCCACTTTTATAATCCATGACAAATTTAGCCAATTGTTTTTGCCAGTAATTGTTTGAGACTCAGACTGTTTCCTTTGTAGCTTTTTGTGGAAACAAGGATATCCATTTCACCTCGTTGCTATTGTGAACTTTTGGTGCAACACAGTTCCAAAAAGATATAAGTGAAGCACACGAGTAAATGACAAACTACTCCAAAAAGATATAAGTGAAGATCAATGAGTAGTCAAATATTTATTTATCTATGTGAAGACTCTCTCTCTCATTTAAAAAATTTCATATCTAATGTATTTTATTCAAGCAACAAGAAAAGCAAAATAAAATGACATTGCAAGGATAGCACATATCATGTGAAGAAGCAAAAAAAATTAGGCTCAACCAAAACTAACCGATAGTTGTTGAAGAAGAAAGGTGGGATGCCAACCGGGGCATCCCCAAGCTTAGATGCTATAGACTTCTTGAAATATTAATTAGGGATGACTTGGGCATCACCAAGATTGAGCTTTTGTGTCTCCTTAATTCCTCTCATATCACGGTTTCCCTAATTCTTAAAGACATCATCCACACAAAACTCAACAAGAACTCATGAGATAAGTTAGTATAAATCAATGAAAAACCTTATCATTCTCTACTTTAGCAAATCACTAAAATTATTATTTGATATTGCCTACTAAATGCCTCTGCATTATTCAATACTCCTATCCTCGAATAGAATCATTAAATAGGCAAACATATGCAAACAATGCAAACATAATAGGAATATGTCTAAATAGAACAGTCCGTAAAGAGTGCATGAGGAATCATACTTTCCTAACTCCAAAAATTCTGAAAAATTACCAAACGGTAGAAAATTTGTTTTTACTCGTTATGTAAAATTTCAAGATTTTAACATGTTCTGACTATTCACCAATATTTAAAACATAAAAGGAAAGTTTCTGTTTTCAAACAACAACATAAAGACTTCTAAAATAAGCATGGTAAAGGCTATACTTGACCTTTTTATTGAACACAAAGATATAAAACATGTCTCTGAATAATAGCAAGCAAATATAAATAAAATAAAATGACGCTCCAAGAAAAACACATATCATGTGGTGAATAAAAATATGGCCTCAAGTAAATTACCGATAGACGAAGACGAAAGAGGGGATGCCATCCAGGCCATCCCAAGCTTAGGCTCTTGCCAGTCCTTATTCCATACTCAATTGAAACTCTACCAAAACTTGAAAAGTTCACAACACAAAACTCAACAGAAGAACTTATGAGATCCGTTAGTATAAGAAAGAAAATCACCACTTAGGTACTGTTGTAAACTTATTCTGAATTCATATTGGTGTTATATCTACTGTATTCCAACATCACCATGGTTCATACCCTCCGGTACTACTCATAGATTCATCAAAATAAGCAAACAACACATACAAAACAGAATTTGTTTAAAACAGAACAATCTGTAGTAATCTGGAAGTTTCCATACCTCTGTAACTCCAAAAAATCCAAAAAATAGAATAGTGTAGACAATTTGTATATCAATCATGTGTACAAAATATAGATCAAAAGCATGTTAAAGTGAATTTTAAAAATTCCTGGACTGAGAGGAAAAGTTTCTGTTTTTCCATAGAATCAAGTCAACTATCATCCACACTATCCCAAAGGCTTTACTTGGCACTTTATTGAAACAAAAGATATAAAACATGATTACTACACTGGCTTAATCATGTGAACACACAAAAAACAGTAGGTAGAAACATTGGATTGTCTCCCAAAAAGCACTTTTCTTTAATGCCTTTTTAGCTAGGCATGATAATTTCAATGATGCTCACGTAGAAGATAAGAATTGAAACATAATGAGAGTATCATGAAGCATATGACTAGCACATTTAAGTCTAACCCACTTCCTATGCATAGGGATTTTGTGAGCAAACAATTTCTAGGAACAAGAATCAACTAGCTGAGGAGGACAAAACAAGCATAACTTCAAAACTTTCAACACATAGAGAGGAACTTGATATTATTGCAACTCCTACAAGCATATATTCCTCCCTCATAATAATTTTCAGCAGCATCATGAATGAAATCAACAATATAAATATCACATAAGGCATTCTTTTCATGAGCCACAAGCATCGAAATTTTATTACTCTCCACATAAGCAACTTCTTGTCATGAATAGTAGTGGGAGCAAACTCAACAAAATAACTATCATGTGAGGCATAATCCAATTGAAAATTAAAATCAAGATGACAAGTTTCATGGTTATCATTATTCTTTATAGCATACATGTCAACCCAATAATCATCATATATAGCAATTTTGTTCTCATAATCAATTGGAACCTCTTCCAAAGTAGTGGATTCATCACAAAATAAAGTCATGACCACTTCAAATCCAATTTCATAATTATCAAAATAAGATTCAACACCCTCCAAAATAGTGGGATCATTAGTTCCTAAAGTTGTCGCTCTTTCAAACCCACTTTCATCAATATAATAATCATAAATAGGAGGCATGCTTTCATCATAATAAATATTCTCATCAAAACTTGGGGGATAAAAATATCATATTCATCAAACATAGCATCCCAAGCGTGTAGCTTTGCATATCATTAGCATCATGGATATTAAAAGAATTCATACTAACAACATTGCAATCATGCTCATCATACAAAGGTTTTATGCCACTTCTTCTTCTAACACTTGAGCACAATATTCCTTTCCATCATTTTCATGAAAGATATTAAAAAGATGAAGCATATGAGGCAATCTCAATTCCAAATTTTTTGTAGCTTCCTTTTATAGACTAAACTAGTGCTAAAACAAGAAACTAAAAGATTCAATTGCAAGATCTAAAGATATACCGTCAAGAACTAACCTCCCTAGCAACGACACCATAAAAGAGCTTGATGTCTACTATGCAACCTTATTCTCGTAGACTCGTGTTGGGCCTCCAAGCGCAGAGTTTTGTAGGACAGTAGCAAATTTGGCTCAAGTGGATGACGTAAGGTTTTTTAATCCATGGGAGGCATAGAATGAAGATGGTCTCTCTCAAACAACCCTACAACCAAATAACAAAGAGTCTCTTGTGTCCCCAACACACCCAATACAATACCAAATTGTATAGGTGCACTAGTTCGGCGAAGAGATGGTGGTACAAGTGTAATATGCATGGTAGATATATGTTTTTGTAATATGAAATTCTAAAAACATCAAGGTAGAAAGTAATAGAAGTGAGCGAAAATGGTATTGCAATGCTTTGAAACAACGCCCGGGATTCATACTTTCACTAGTGCAACTTCTCTCAACAATGATAACATAATTAGATCATATAACAATACCTCAACGTGCAACAAAGAGTCACTCCAAAGTAACTAATAGCAGAGATCAAACGAAGAGATTACTGTATGGTACGAAACCACCTCAAAGTTATTCTTTTTGATTGATCTATTGGGATATTCCTATAAGTGTCGCAAATAGCCCTAGAGTTCGTACTAAAATAACACCATAAGACACACATCAACCAAAACCCTAATGTAGTCACCTAGATACTCCAATGTCACCACAAGTATCCGTGAGTTTGATTATACGATATACATCACACAATCTCATATTCATCTATCCAAAACAAGACAAAGAACTTCAAAGAGTGCCCCAAAGTTTCTATTAGAGAGTCAAGACGAAAACGTGTGCCAACCCCTATGCATAACTTCACAAGGTCCTAGATCCCACAAGTTGATCACCAAAACAAACCTCAAGTGGATCACGTGAATATCCCATTGTCACCCTTGATAAGAACATGCAAGACATATATCAAGTTTTCTCAAATACTTAAAGACTCAATCCGATAAGACAACTTCAAAGGGAAAACTCAATCCATTACACGAAGTTAGAGGGGGAGAAACATCATAAGATCCAACTATAATAGCAAAGGTCGTGGTACATCAAGATCGTGCCAAATCAAGAACATGAGAGAGAGAGAGAGAGATCAAACACATAGCTACTGGTACATACCCTCAGCCCCGAGGGTATACTACTACATCCGTGTCATGGAGAGCGCCGGGATGATGAATCACTACAAAGAAAAGACACATCTGTGACATTTTGGGCCGAACGAAATTTTTTTGTGTCATACTTATGACACTTCTACAAAGATAATTGTGACAAAACCCGGTATCATCATATATGTGGTGGGCTCCTACTTCTCTGACAAAAAATCATGATAGAAAATGGGCTTTTCGTCCTGGGTGGGCCGGAGACGCAACTGCATGACATTCTTTGGGCCGTGCATGAGGGAAAAATTGTGGTAGAAGCGAGGGCGAGGAAAATTTTGGGGATTTCCCGGTTACGATGGGTGGTCGGGGGCGAGCGATGCACAGAGGTTTGCATGTAACTCTTGTACATGTACACGCGTGTAGGTGCGAGGCGTTGGGCTCTAATGAACCCGACCGAGGCATTCGCCTACTGAACCCGAGCGATTGCACTGCAGGCTACGCCTTACTAAACCTAATCGAGTGATTCCTTCATTCACTACTATTGCTAACTGAAGCCGATCGAACCTGCTGCCTCTTTCCCTTGATGCACAATGAGCATTATGGGGGGGTTTGGATGAACTGTTCCCGGTGGGGGGTTGGATGAACAGGACCCCGTGGTGTTGCCGCTGGATGAACAGGACCCCGATCGATATAGCCGGTTGGGCATGGATGAATAGGACCCCGTGGAGGGCTGGATGAACAAGACACCATGGAGGGAAGGTTGAACAGTAGCCGGTGGAGGGCTGGTTGAATAGTAGCTAGTGGAGGGCTGGATGAACAGTAGCCCGTGGAGAGGTGGTTGAACAGGACCCTGTGGAGAGGGCTGGTTGAACAGTAGCCGATGGAGGAGCTCGTGGTGGAGGCTGGATGAAAAGGAGCCCGTGGATGAACAGTCGTAGGTGGAGGCTGGAGGAGGTTAACGGTGGATGAACAGTAGCCCATGGAGGCTGGAGGAGGTCGACGGTGGAGATGAGCAGTATCCCGTGGAGTCTCGTTTTGCGGTAGGCCACACCCTCCCGATGAACAGGACCCCCGTTTCAACCGTAGCACTCCAACACAAGTCTGTTTCCTCCGTTTTGCAGTACGCCACACCCCTCCCGATCAACAGGACCCCGTTTCAACCATAGGAGGTCCAACAGAAGTCCATTTCCTTCGTTTTCCGGTATGCCAGACCCCTCCCGATGAATAGGTTCCCGTTTACACCGTGGCCGATTGAACACAAGTCTGTTTCCTCCATCCTGTGGTACGCGAGGCCTTGTTTCCATCGGTTGTTCCATCCAAGCCCTCCAGATGAACACGATGACGCATTCCGTTCCGACCCAGCCGGTTGGCTGCCCATGAACAAGACAATGATGCAGTTTCTCCATTCCAACTCAGCCATGTACACGAGCCCTGGCCGTACGTATGCGCGAGTAGGCGTTCAAAACCCCACCCGTATGTACGTACGTGGTCGTATTTACTTGCACCCTGGCCGCTGTACGTACGTGTACATGCTACATGCGCGTCTCTACTACGACACGTGCGCGCCTCTACATCCACCACTATGTCCGTACACGTTCGTGACCAGAATGACAACGCTACGTATGCTTCGTCCAGGTGGGTCCCGACTGTCAGGCACTTTGTTGCGTGCGAAGATGTAGATGGTGGGTCCCAGCAGTCAGGGGCGAATCATTTTTTTGCCCATAATATGGATGCACTTCCTTGCGGGTGAAGATGTAGCTGGTAGGTCCCAGCAATTAGGGGAAACATTTTTTTCGTGAAATACGGTGGCCCGTCCGGTGGGTCCCTGCTCCCATGTGAAGAAATCATTATTTTCCGCATAATAAGGAGGCACTTCCTTGCTACGGTCATGGACCCAGTTGTTAGCCTCTCCACAACAGTACTCTTTCGATGGAAGTCAGTCGTTGAACACATTGACCACGCCACGCCGAGAGCACCAAGGTGGTGGATGACGGTGAGGCCTAGGAAGGGGACAACACGGAGCTGGGGAAGGTGCAGTAGTGGATGCCCACGCGGAGAGGAGTATGAGGGTTCACCGGTTCGGCTGCGGTGTGAGGTTAGCGTCGCCATAGAATAACAGGGGGTGTGGGTGAGTGGAGGGATGGCCTGGCCAGCGGTGGGAGTAGTAGGGAGCGGTGAGGCCTCTGTGGCAGCACAGCCAGCCACGGGAGGCAGGAGCAGGTGGCACGACCGGTGCGGGTTTGGGCGGCTGGAGCAAGAAGACCAGAGGTTGAAGAAGCAAGATGGCCGTTGGATGGATATCATATGGTCACTGCAGCTAGAATCGTTTATATTGACTAAGTTGACAAAGCCCTTGGTACGCGTCAACTTAGTAGGCCCACAGGCCAGCTTCCAAAATGGTGCGCCCCAGATGTCAGGGGAAGGAATCATTTTTTTGGCGGGTGAAGCTAGAATATCCGAGATTGAAGAAGAAGCACGATATCCGCTAGATGGACATCCAACGGCCACTGCTGCTAGAACTGTGTGTTGACTATAACTTGACAAAGCCTTGCATACGCCTCAACTTATTTTTTTGAGGGGACGCGTCAGCTTAGTAGGCCCACAAGTATGTGGCAGAGAACTTATAGCCCATTTGATAATTGAAAGAATGTACAGCCCATTTTTGAATTCTAATGGAATTTATTACAGCCCATTTACAGTTTGTTAAAAGTACAACCCATTTTCTAGCTAGGACAACGATTAATAATTTCAAGCAACCGTTCAAAACAGAATTCAATAAAATTTCCCACATTTTCATGGGATCCGAAATATTTTTATCCCAAAATTTCTAGTAAGATTAAATACAATTTCAATAGAAATTTGTATCAAGTAAAAATCCAACGAAAGATTGCGCGCGCAACAATTAGTGAAATTAAAATTTTCAAAATCCAAAAATAATTTTTATTAAGTAATCATGTATTTGGTGCATTTTTATAGTTACTGCCAAGTTTTTATAATTACATCCCATTTTTTATTTCTTAAACCTCATTTTCTTGCTACGCCTAGTGCATCTCTCCTAGGAAAGATTTGCAGCCCAACAGGGCAGAGAATAACAAGTTGACCTTGCCTGAGTATTCCTCAAAAAAAGTATAGCTGGGCTACCAATTTTCAACTTGAAAAAAATTAATATCCGGGCTAGATATCTGGCCTGGGAAAGACGGGCCACAGCCCGCCTAGTTAATACCATGCTCTCCTCTGAACAACAACGAAAACATCACTCAAGAAAAACTCTGCAGTGCTCACACCTCAAAAACACAAATACTGCTCGAGTTGCTTGGTCCCAGCTGTCGGCCGCTCCTTGTGAAATTCTCTCGTTTATTGAGTACATAGGTTGACAATGGTGTGGGACTGTGATGTCAGGAAACCAGGAGGAAGCAAAAAACTTTCAGTTGTATATAATAAGGAGGCACTTGCGTACGTGCGTCTATGGCCCTGGTGGGTCCCACTGTCATCCTCTCCAAGTAAAGTCATCTCCTCATTCCTCATGTACATTGACCATGTTGACAATGCAAGACGGCCGCGCCACCGTGAGCGCAACAACTCGAAGGACGATGGAGAGGGCCTCGAGGGCCCTACAGATTGTCTGATACAGTGCCCACTGCTCATTTGGGAAGCCAAGATCATAGGGCCACATGTCTGCGATGGCATTGTCGTTCACTTGTTCACCGGCGCTTGTTGAGGAGACGGAGGTTGTAGCATAGGTCCTCTTGTGCTAGTAGATCTTCCTCCATTAGGGCATCGTAGTGTGGCCGCACCTGCTCTATGGTGAACACGGCATGAACCGACTTGGACTGTGGCGCTGGCTCCTGGTCGGAAGCTACGTCCATCATCTGATTGTCGTAGCTCAGCTCGGCGAGCTCGCTGGCACTGACGAGGCCCTGCTCCGACGAGTCCCCGCTCTGCTGGCACTGACGAGGCCCTGCTCCGCCGACGCCCCGCGGTGCCAACAACGAGGCAAAGGACACCGCTGGCACCGCCGAGGCCCCACCCCAGCAGCACCAAGGAGGAGGCCCTACTCCGTCGAGGCCCCGCCCCGCCAACAACGAGGCAGAGGACATTGCCAGCTCAGCCGAGGCCCCACCTTGCCGGCAACGAGGGGGAGGATTTCCGCCGCTCCGCCGAGGCGCCGCCCCACCGGCAACGAGATAGAGGACATTGCCAGCTCCGAAATTGTGTGTGTGCAAGTCAAAGATATAGGGCGACTGACCTGCCGGAACGTCAGAGGGCACAGGTCAAGTTTGTGTGTGGCAGGGAGACATGACTAGAGCGCTCAGTGTATTGGTGTGTGTGGGGGCTGGGGGGAGGGGGGGCAGAGGCCTAACTAGAGAGGTAGAATGACTCATATATGTGTTGAGAAGGAGAGAACCAGCTATGTCCTGAGGGAGATCGGTCGACATCCATACATAACTGAAGGACGGGAAATAGGATGGGACAGAGAGAGAGAGGAGACAGAGAGGGAGGGTGAGGGGTAGAGTGCTGGATGGGTGATGGAGTTGCTTCTCGAAGATAGTGGGAGAGGCCTACTAGACAAACTGAGGGTAGAACTGCAATATTATCAATAAGAGTGGGGATGTGTTTCTGTGTGTGCCTGTGCGTGATAGATCTATCAGGACGCATGAATGGATGATGAAGGGGAACCATGTGTTTGGTAAACAAACCTAACTAGATCGGTAGATCAATTGTTGTTTGTCGGAGGAAGGGAGAGACATAACTAATGAGGTAGATCAAACGAGGGATGGGAAAAAACAAGTTATAAGGACCTATCTAGCTATATGTATAGTGGGAGATCAGTCTGCGTACATCCATTTGTTAGAGGCAAATAATGCCTAGCAAGACGGATAGACATAGAGAATGGGGCTAGGAGGTGGTGCGAGAGGCCGAGCTACTAGCTAGATAGGGTGAGGAGTGTGCGGTTGTGAGATTGATGAAAAGAGGGGCGAGATTTTACATGTGTGTGGGACCATATGAGAGACACGAGGCATGGACATAGAAAGGAGGAGATGGAAGGTGCGTGTGTATGTTGTAGGCAGACATCGCTGGAGAGGTTTATCGATCAGTGTGTGTCCGAAAGGAGTTGTGGAGACTGTGGGAGATTGACCTAAAGAAAAAAAATGAATATGCGCGATGGATAGAATGCTGAGGGAGGGGGAGGGCGAGGAGGGCGTGTGCCTGCACGAGAGAAAGATAGTGCTAGCTACAAAGGTTAGAGGATTGTGCGGGTGTAAGAGACTTACAAAGATCATAATTTGATATGAAAGTGGATTCATATGTTTGAATAGGATATCATAGTGTTATAAACATATGCATGCATGAATATCGCGGTGATATGCGTGTCGTGGTGTTGCACATGTTATACCGTAATGTTATAATGCATGGCGTTTGCATCTCACAGCTAAATTTCGAACAATCTAAACCATACTATACATCAAACAATCTCACATTTTATTTGAATTTGTGATAATGTGTGTTGTTTGTAGCTTACAACTAAATATCAAATAATCTAAACAATACTATATATTGAACAATCTCACATTTTATTTGAATTTGTGGTAATGTGTTGTGTTTGCAACTCACATCTAAATACTTGTAGGCGTAGGGGGCGGGGCACCATACATTATGTGATAAATGCATTATACATATGAGACATGGTTTAGTTATGAAGATCTAGCTAGAGCTTTAAATGTACTGTGATTTGAAATCAACATAAAGTGGATTCAAAAAATCGAGTTCGAGTTCATATAGTACATATAGTTCATATCTAACTCGAGATTAATCATGTGGTGTGTTGTGAAGATAATACACAAATGATGGTTTAACTTGACAATAATGATGATTGTAGATCTTATTAAAATAGAGAAACGAATTCAAATGGTTTTACTTCACAACGATCATTATTGTAGATCTTATTCAAATAGAGAAACGAATTCAAATTTAGTTCATATTGAAGCGGAAGTATATACGTTTGGAATGCACTAAAACATCATTTGAGTAGTAGGTTGCATGCATTATACACGTAGCGAAATATTTTAATTGAACATAACATGAATTCACAGTTTTGAATGACATTTGTAGTGCGAATTGATTTGGTACAGTACACATGACTAGACTCTCTTGTGTGCTGTGAATTGATTTGTTTTTGTTTTTTCGTTGATGGAAGTGCAAATTGATTTGGTACAATACACATTAGGCTTGTCCGGAAATTTCAACCCGCGCCTTCTTACCTTGAAATATTTAAGATATATCTTTGTCTCGTTGTGCTCCGACAACTACCTCCATATCAACCCGCGACTTGCTATTCTAAAATTATAACGCACGCGAAAACTCCCACCTCCTATGAAATCCCAACACGCGAAATGCCCGTGATACCCCTGAACCGAAAGAACCGCCTCTAATTGGTGGGGGTACTTTCGTAACTTACCCCACATTTCGGACAAGCGCGTCCCTAAGCCATGGTTCCCCACTCACATCCCATCCGCCCACCCATTCGTACACCGAGGCCATGAAAACCCGCGAATCACCAAACCCTCCTCCGTCCGCCACCCAGCCGAAGCCTCTTCCCCGACGGCGTCGTCCACAGCAACACCTCGACGTCCCTCATGCACCGGACCGGATGAGGATCCGTCGTCAATCTCGCCTTCCCGCCGGTTCAGCCACCCCATCCTCCACCTCCAAGGAGCTGCCTGATGTTCCCCTCGTCTTTCGCACCACCTCCATTCCCACACCGCCATCTTCACCTGCACCACCGGAAGAGCAGCATCATCACCATTTCCTCGGATGAAGTTGCGGCCTAATCGGCGCCACCAAAGAGGTTGTACACTAATCGCCGCATTTTCTTCTTGATTCTATCTCATGGTGCTACGGGCGCTCGGTCCCGAGCTGACACGGCGTGGCTCCATCCACGGAGGCGGTGCCGGCCACTTCCTCCATGGTGTCGCTCCCTCGGTGGCGATGTCCACATCAGTAGGAGCTGCTGCTTCTTTAGCTCTCACTCGCGTTGCTGCTCTACTCTTGCTATCGCTCCCCTGCCTGGTCTACTCTTGCTATTACTCTTGCTCTTGCTCGCGCTGTTGCTCGCGCTCTTGCTCTTGCTTGCGATGCTACTCCAATTTAGCTACACTTCAGTCGACTGAATCAATTTTTGGGTCAGTTGATTTTTCAGGGGGTGGGGGGCCCGCCGAAGTTAAGGAAGAACCAGCCGCAACGGGAGGTTGGCTTGCCGGGGAGGTACCCCACTATCTATCTTTGGGTTCAGGGCGGGGGCGGGGGTCTTCAGAGGTGGTGGGGCGGTGGCGTGGGGAACATCAGAGAAAAGGCTCGGCACGGGGGGCCTAGAGGGATGGCCGGGGCAGCGGCAGACCGACAGTGGGGAGTGGTTTCGGGGTCGGCAAGGCGGCGCATCGCCGGCCGCGGGCGGGGGGGGGGGGGGGGCGGCTGTTTGGCCGGTGGTGGTTGGCGGCTTAGGGGGGTGGAGGTTGAAGATGAACTGCAGGCCCTCACCTCTAGTTGACTGACATGTAGCCTCACCTCTAGTGCGTTTAGTTTCGACAGTAAAATTCAGTTTCGACAGCAAAATTCAGTTTCGACTGTTAAGTTCAGTTTCGACAGTTAAATTCAGTTTCAACAGTTAAGTTTAGAGATGAGTGGCTGATGTATTTTACATCTAGCACTTTGTGGTTATGTATTTTACGTCATCTATTGGAGATGCTATTAGAATTCCAATCAGGTTTACATTGTCTCTCCTGTCCTGCTTCAGCCTCGATGTCGTACAACTCACCAGAGCTGCTCCAACGACGAAACCCTCCACCACAGCGGAGCAGTACCCTGGGCTCCCTCTCAAGATGCCTAAGATCTTCTTCCCCTCCTCCAACAACCAAGTCAGCCGGATCATCCTCACCGACCAACCCAATCACACTAAGATCGACATGGCTTCGCCAAAGAGGTTGTACACTTGTTGCATCTCTTTTTTACTGTACATGTTATATATATTGTCCACTGAGCACACGAAGTAACGTGAAATACGATTAGTTTCTCCTACTATATGACAAGAAGTGAGGTACCAGGGAACTTAGCTATCTGTGATGGACTCTCTTTAACGCCATCATTATTTATCTCTGGGCGTTTGAGTTGTGCATTTGTCGATGGGCCTGGGAGTTGAGCTAGTAGGGAAATGGCCTGGGTCCAAAGTAGTAGAAGTAGCACAAAAACATTTTTTGAGTGTAGTCCTTTCCTTGATCAATGCCTACTAGAATCGCCAGTGCTTGAAATGAAAAGTGAAGTAAAAACATAGGAATTGGAAAGTTTCCTATGGTACTACTATTTATGCATTTGGTTCAAAGGAATGGAGCAAAGGAAAACTGTCGGATTTGTTCTTTAGTGTCTCCTTGAAAGAAAGACCATAGGAATTTTAATATCCCCTTGTCTTCCTTTTCAAATTCCTATTCATGAAGCACAAGACTAAGAGATAGTAGCATAATAGCATTATAATTCTACAGTTTCTTGTGGTTTGACTTAATCTCACCATGCTTCTTTGCATCATGTGATCTTCCAATTCTTGTGAGCCAAACACCCAGATTGGCAGAAATCCTGTGTTTTTAAATTCTCTGTTTTGCACGTGCATTCCTATCCTATTACTGTGTATTTCCTATCCCTACATTTTTAGAACCCTCCAATTAAAATGAGCCCTTACAAAATTACTTCTCTTATAGATAGGTGTCAAAGAAAACCTTGCGTGTTTTGTCCTACTCCTGTTGCGCCGTCGTCCACTGTAACACCCACGATGCAGCTATATCTCCCACGGTCGAGGCACGGCTTAGAGGCATAACCACATGGTGGTTTTGTCGCAAGAAGGGTCATCTTCACACAATCCCATGTAATGAACAAGAATGGGATAAAGAGTTGGCATACAATCGCCACTTCACACAATGAACATATAATTCACACATCATTCAGAGTACACACATAGTCCGACTACCGACGAAGCCAAAAAAAAGAAGATAACCCAACTGCTAGATCCCCGATCGTCCCAACTGGGCTCCACTACTGATCAACATGAAACGAAACATAGGAACGACCAAGATCTTCGTTGTGCTCCCATCTGAGCTCAGTTGCAACACCTGTACTGGTATAATCGACACCTGCAACTGTTGGTAGTATCTTGTGAGTCACGAGGACTCAGCAATCTCAAAACTCGCGAGATCAAGACTATTTAAGCTTAAGGGTAGGACCAGGTAAGGAGGTGGAGTTGCAGCAAGCATTAAGCAAATATGGTGGCTAACATACGCAAATAAGAGCGAGAAGAGAAGCAACGGAATGGTCGAGAAGCTAGAAGTGATCAAGAAGTGATCCTGAAACTACTTACGCACAACCATATCACAAAGACCGTGTTCACTTCCTGGACTCCGCCAAAAAGAGACCATCATGGCTACACACGCGGTTGATGCATTTTAATTAAGTCAAGTGTCAAGTTCTCTACAACCGGATATTAAACAATTCCCATCTGCCACATAACCGCGGGCACAGCTTTCGAAAGTTTATACCCTGCAGGGGTGTCCGAACTTAGCCCATTATAAGCTTTCACAGTCAGCGAAGGATATTCCTTCTCCCGGGAAGACCGGATCAGTCTCGGAATCCCGGTTACATGACAGTTCGACAATGGTAAAACAAGACCAGCAAGACCGCCCGACTATGCCAACAAATCCCGATAGGAGCTGCACATATCTCGTTTTCAGGGCACACCAGATGAACACTACATACAGCTAAAACCAACCTTCAAGTTTCCCCAAGGTGGCGCTGCATGTGGCTCTAGTTCAGACTAACACTTAGAGAAGCACTGGCCCGGGGGGGTTAAAATAAAGATGACCCTCGGGGCTGCAGACCCAAAGTTAGGGATATAGGTTGTTAGGCAAATGGAAAACCAATGTTGGGCCTTGTTGTAGGTGTTTTATTCAAAGCGAACTGTCAAGGGGTTCCCATAAACCCAACCGCGTAAGGAGAACAAAATCAAGGAACATAACACCGGTATGACGGAAACTAGGGCGGCAACAGTGGAACAAAACACCAGGCATAAGGCCGAGCCTTCCACCCTTTACCAAATATATAGATGCATTAATTAAGATAAGAGATATTGTGATATCCCAACATAACCATGTTTCAACATGGAGCAATCTTCAACTTCACCTGCAACTAGCAACGCTATAAGAGGGGCTGAGCAAAAGCTGTAACATAGCCAAACAACGGTTTGCTAGGAAGGGTGAAAAAGTTAGAGGCTGACATGGCAATATGGGAGGCATGGTAAACAAGTGAAAGGTAGCGCAGCATAGCGATAGAACGAAGCAACTAGCAAGCAAAGATAGAAGGGATATCGAGGGTAATGGTCACCTTGCCTGAGATTCCGCTAGGAAGAAGACGGAATCCATGAAGTAAACGAACCAACATAGTCAAATGGATCCTCACAATCGCAACGTTACCGGAACTAAGAAACAACACCAGAAAGAAGCAAACAACATGGTAAATGCACAGGCATAAACATGGCATGATGCACAAATAAGTATGATGCATGTCCGATTTAAATATGCATGGCATGACAAGGTGCACAAACAATACTACAAATTAAGTGAAGCTCAATATGCAACAAGTTGCATATTGCCGAAACACCACATCAATTATGTAGTTCTCTCTTGGTTATGTACCCAACAATATTAAATGTTATTAAACATGGCAAGGGGTGAAGCATAATAAAACTAACTATTTAGGCAAGTTTAAATGAGGCCGGAA
Source organism: Triticum aestivum (assembly GCF_018294505.1). Taxonomy (NCBI): domain Eukaryota; kingdom Viridiplantae; phylum Streptophyta; class Magnoliopsida; order Poales; family Poaceae; genus Triticum; species Triticum aestivum. Next base: position 232,123,292 of record NC_057804.1, on the reverse strand, counting down.
ACAACAAACAACAATTCCGGAAAATCCTCATGAGCAATATTCGAATTTGGTACTGTTCTGCCCTAAACCATATATTATTGTTGTTAAATAGGAAAATAAAGTTCACCATGTTAAACTAGGCATTTTTCCACCACATTTACATATAAAGTTTACTAAATTCGGAGCTACGGTTAATTAGTTATAAAATAAATCATTTTAACATGGCATTTATGGAAATTAAAGCAAACAACAAGTTAAACATTTTAAACATGGATGAAAGTTAGATATTATGAAACTAGATGAAATTCTAAGAATTTTACATGTTTAAATCATTTTAATCTGATGCACCATTTGTGAGTTATTAAATGCATGAAGTGCAAGGGGTTTTCTGTAAACTGACAGTTGCTGGATAAATGGCAAAATTCACAACGCATGGAAAAAAAACATGGGCCGAATCTGATGGAACTGGGCTGCACACATTGGGCCTTGAGGCCTGCGGATCTGGAAGCAAAGGAGGAGAAGGGCCGGCCCAGGGGACGGAGTTGACCGGTCCACGCGCGCTGGGACGGGGTCAACGCGGGCGAGCGGGGCAGAGGCATCGCCCTCCTTTGCCTAAAATGACGCTGCTCGATGCAGCAAAGGAGACCGGCGGCTGGAGGGGCTTGGTGCAGCGGGACTTGGTGCGATGCAGAGGAGGCAGCATGTGGCGGGGCGCAGGGAGATCGGCTGGATCTCATCGGATCCCGCGCGAGGAGGACGGGAACGAGCGGTTCGACGATGGGGCAGCTTGAGCATAGGGGTTTCGGGCATGGGACGAGGCCAGGGCGCGGGGCCGAGCTCGTTCTCGAGCAGAGGACAACGATGGTGGACTTGGCGCGATTCTGGCAATGCAAACGAGGCAAGGAGGAGTGGATCCTGGCGGGGAAGCTCGATTTCGTCCGGATCCGGCCGGACTTGGTCGCGGATAGCGCTAGGATGAGGAGGACGCAGGCGAGCTTGCTCCGGGATGAGGCGGCCATGGCGGGGCATGCTCCTATTCATCCTGAAGAAAAAGAGAGAGACCGCGAGGTTAGGGAGAGAGAAGAACCATGGGAAGAAGGCATCTACTAGTGGTGCTCCACGGCAGAGGGAGCTCCGGTGGTGCTCAGCCTCGGGAACCAGAGGAGGCGCACAGTGAGGAGCTTCTGGAGTACGAGGAGGTGACACGCAAGGTGAAACTCAAGGCGCTCGACGATGCACGGCTGGGCTGCGGAGAAGATCAGTGGAAGGCGTTGGTTGGGTGGATCGATGGATCGGTAGGTGGAGGCAGCGCTGTGGTTGGGTAGATTGGTGGATTGGGAGGGATCCCGAGGAAGGTGGAGGCTGGTCGGGGAAGGATCCCGAGGAACAGGGGGAGTGGGTGGCGGCGCAAGGAGGGGAATAGGGTTAGGTGGTGGTCTTATATATAGCAAGTGGATTTTTATAGGGGCATTTGGTCCCTCTGATTTTAATCGGACGGACGGGAAACAATAGGCTAGAGAGTCCACTAAATAAAACGAAGATATTCTAGGGATGTTTGGGGATGATCCGAATCCAACGGTGATGACTGAGCGTTTCGGGTTCGGGGCAAGTTTCAGACACACGCAAGGGGTCGGTGGTTGTGCAGAGGGAGATAAGACCAATGTGTGCAAGTGTGTGGTTGGTCTTGGAATGGACAACGATAATAACCGAGAGATGCGCCAACTACGAACGAACTAAGATTTTAAGAAAACAATGCCGATGCAACGCGGATGCAATGCGGATGATGACATGAGATGAAATGCATGACATAAACAAAATGCAAAAAAAAAGACAGAAACCCAACCACGAAGGAAATAACAAATCACATAGCCGGAAATGGCAAGAGTTGCAGTTACAAATATGGAAAGTTACATTCGAGGCGTTACAATCACCCCAGCTCAGCTGCTCCAACGACATAAGGGTCCAGCACAGCAGGGGTCCGACCGACAGACTGTCTTATGCCATCTCAGATCTTCTTCCCCGCCGCCGGCAGCCATGAAAATGACATTACCATCATCAACCAAGTAGATGATTTTGAGGACTACACGGGTCCGCAAGAGAGGTCGCACTATTTCGTGTATGCTTACGTTATGCATCACTTAATATTACATGCTACTTTATCATCATGTTCACCGATTAGACTCTGAGCCAGCTCCAAACTAATGGTCAAACTTGAGTTTGTAAATGCTTGTGGGGTACATATCGTGGCCACAATCAATAGTATCTATCTACTATCTCGTTAATCTCTGGTGTCTACTATGAGTTTCATGTTCGGTGGGAAACAAACAGTAAAGAAGACGTTATCTGTATTTTTTAACTGAAGCCATTATCTACCTGCTATCATTGGTTTTGGGTTTATCCATAGGTTGCTACCATCACTCTGGATTTCTGCATGCACTCCTTGCATAATCTCACTATGTTTTATTCCTATGCATGTCAGTTATTGTACACAATGGAACTGAACATGTAGAGCAAAAGAGATGAGCCTTGCATGGCAATAAAATTTCATGCAGAATGCGCTCCATGGTAGGCGCAAAGGCAGCCCCCCTCCACCCATTTCGGATAGTTATTGAGAGGAAGATATCTGTTCTGAGGGGGATTCAGAAGGAGAAGACCACTCCTATTTACACCATGAGGTCTTCGCTCTAACTTGGCATGCCGATGTTGGTTATATCATGCATATAGTGTCTTGCATTACTTACTTTATACATCAAATATGTCATCTGCTTAGTTTAGACATGCTTTGTGTGAATGCCATATGTTTAGTTTATTCATCGTTTATGGGAATTATGCAATGCCATCTTGTTTAGCCAGACATCATATATGTGAATTTTGCAATGCCATCCTGCTTGGTCAGTCATATTATATGTGAATTATATCAGGCCATCCTTTTTTTCATTACGTATTACATTTGTCAACAATGTTAGTACATTCAACTACTCTTCGTGTGCATCGGCCATTTGAAACGGTGATGGAAAATTCTGGAGTGACACCAAGGTCTTCAGAGCAGACTATGCTATCTGACCAAGCGCATATCTCGCTGCTTACGGGTAGCTCCTCAGAGGAGGATTCAGAGACAGATGACTAGTCATATTTCCCCCCGAGGTGTATGCTCTAACTTGGCAGGGTTATGTTGCTCATATCGTGCGTATGGTGTCTTGCATTGCTATGTCATTTGATTAATTTATACATGTTTGTGTGAATGCCACCGGTTTAGTGTCTAATTACCTTATATGTGAACTATCCATTGCCATCTAGATGCAAGACATTATATATATGAATTATGCAATGCTATCTTGTTGCAAAGGCATTATATATGTTAATTATGTAATGCCATGTTGTTTAGCCAATCATCATGTATGTGAATTATATCATGCTATAACTTTTTTGTATTACGTGTTCCATTTGTCGACAATGTTTGTATATTCAACTACTCTTCCTGTGCATCAGCCATTCGAAGGGGTGATGGAAGTATATGGAGTGAAAACAAGGTATCCAGAGTAGACAATGCTGCCTGTTGAAGCAGACATCTTGCTGGTTATAGAGAGCTCCTCAGAGGAGGATTCAGAGACTGATGACCATTCCTATTTCTCCCCTGAGATTTATGCTCAAACTTGGCAAGTTTACATCACCCAGGTCCTGCATGTTGTCTTGCATTGCTTAGTTTATACATCATATATGGATTACCATCTCCTTACTTGCTTACTATATAAATCATATATTTGAATTATATCATGCCATCTTGTTTACAGACACAGCATCTATCGAAATTATGGCATGGCAACCCATTTAATAAAGACATCATATAGTTATATCATCTCATCCTGTTTAGTGTTTACAGTCATCATATTTTGAATTATGTCATTCTATCCGTGAATTATATCATGCTATCATGTTTCCATAGGCGGCATGTATGTGAATTATGGAATGTCGACCTATTTAATAAACACATTATATAGTTATATTGTCGACGTCCTGAATTTGTGGGTATCCAGCCCTGCCTGCCTGCGGTGCACCACGTGGCTCCATCGACGGCCTAGTATGGCCCAGCTTCAGCATCAACACCACAAGACCCTAGCGAAGGGCCAAGCCTCGCGAGGCGGACGACGCCAAGACCCCCGAGGGGTTCGGCCTCCGCAGGCTGGCTCCCGAGGGGCGGAGAGTTCTACGCAAGGTTCTCCTCACGAGGCTCAGCTGACGTAAGTCATGACGGCAAAGGCCAGGCGGGCGCCAGGCAGGCATAGAGTTCAGGTTTCCTCTTCGGTGCAAAGGAGGCAATCCGCAGGCGCAGAGTCCCGAGGAATCAGCCGAAGGTTTCCATTCTGGTGCAATGATACCAAGACCTCCAGGACGGCAGGACGGAGGTCATCGACGATCCCACCACAGCATCACGATGAGAGGCTTCTCGTAGGCGAAGACTACTTTTGTCAGTATAAGTTGTACTACATGTCCCCTTTCAAATCTGGCCGTTGTGGGATCCCTTCCCGCCACCATTTGGGAAGAGGACCAAGGCCACTATAAATAGGAATAGCCACCACCATAGAAGGAAGACATGTCGAACTAGCTCACACCAAACCAGCTCAAGAACACCTCACCTCCTGAGGCCAGTTCATCCATTGTACTTGTTCATCCCCGGCCCTCTGGGGCAATCCACCAAAACGCTGGAGTAGGGTATTACACCGCAAGGTGGCCTGAACCAGGATAAACTGTTGTGTCTCTTTGTCTCTTTGAGCTTGACACGCTAGGCTTAGGAGGATCGCGAGTAGGCAGGCTGGGTAGGTTGAGATCTCTGCACGCACCCCAGAGTTCAAACCTCTCAAGGGTTTGCGGATCCCTTAATATGTCATTTGGCGCGCCAGGTAGGGGTGCGTCGGATCCTCTCTTCTATTGATCGATCCACCGCCACTCCGACACTTCCATGGCCGCCGCGCGCCGCGCTTGCGTCGACAGTCGGCTCGCAGTCGCCGCCCGCGTCTCTTAGACGGCTCCGGCGGGTGATGGTTGTGCCTGTCGCGCTCCATCCCCAGTGGCCAACGCTGCCACGGGCCCTGCCGGGCATGAGCAGCAAGCTTTATCGCTGCACCCATCGGTGCGCCATGATGGGTGCACCGCCACTCCGTAACTAACCCCAGCAGCTTCGTTATCCCACGTGCATTTGCGGCCAGGCAGATGCGCAGGCTGGTCTACTCATGGCGCGGGAGCTCCTTCGCTGCCGCCCGGTTGGTGACCTCTACGAGGAGTGGCTCGACCGGATCGCTGAGCTCGTCAGTGTTGCACACGAGAGCTCCACCGAGCCGGCTCGCTCGCTGCCTCAGCACCCCCCTGCGGCGGGCGATGTGGCGCACGGGGCTCCTCCACCGCATCCGGCCCAGGACGTCATCTCGAGCCAAGGCGTGTGGCTCCATGGTGCGACTCGCCATGCCCTGTTCCTGCTCGGGAGGACGTGAGCTGCCAGGTGGTGCATCATCCCCAAGGAGAAGCATGCGTGCTACCAGCGCCCCAGCACGAGGCCCGCGTACCGCCGCAGGAGGTGGCACTGTGCGTGTACCAGGACCAGTTTCCACTTCCTCAACGACCTTCGGTGACCACGGCAGGATGCCGACGTTCACTCCAGAGCTCCGCAACATCGTTTGGCCAAGCAAGTTCAAGCTTGACCTGCCTCCACGCTACGACGGCACCGCCGACCCTACCGAGATCCAGCAGCTCTACGAGCTGAGCATCAAGGCGGCTAGCAGCGATGAAAAGATCATGGCAAACTGGTTCTCGATGGCCCTCAAGGATGGCGCACTTTCTTGGCTCTTGAACCTGACCGAGGGGTCGGTTTCTTCCTTGGGGGAGATGCGCAGCCGCTTCATCGCCAACTTCAAGGGCACTCACGATCGTCCGCCAGCTACGGATGACCTGCGTCGCATCAAGCAGCAACCTAGAGAGACCCTGCAGAAGTGAATCCAGCGCTTCAAAAATGTTTGCCTCAAGATCCCCAAGTTGTAGGACGAGGCCATCATTTCAGCATTCACTGATGCGTCTGTGATGTAAAGATGAAGGAGGAGCTCACCATCCACAAGGATCTCTACACCGCTGTGGAGATGCTCAACATGGCGAACAAGTGCACAAGGGCTGAGGAGGGACACCTCTCCCTCCTCGAGCTCCCTAATGCTGATCCAGATGACAAGAAGACCAAGACCAAGGACGTGAAATGCAACGGGCCGGCCGTGCTCGCGGCCGAGATAGAGGCGAAGCGCGGCTGTGACTACCCGAGTCATCCAAGAGCAACCGGCCGTTCCGCGTCTTCCACAATGTCCACAGCCACAACACCAACGACTGCAAGGAGCTCAGATCCCTTCACGAAGGGCGCCTTGGTTGACGCCTCAAGCACAACGATCGAGGCTACGGTCATGGGGGCGGCCGATGTCGGCGTCCTGGATTTGGGGGTATCCAATCCTGCCTACCTGCGGCCCACCCTATGGCTCCATCGACGACCTGGAACGGCCCAGCTTTAACACCAATGCAGTAAGACCCTCGCAAGGGGCCAAGCCTCGCGAGCTGGAGGAGGCCAAGACCCCTGAAGCAGTTGGCCTCCTCAGGAGGGCTCCTGAGGGGCGGAGAGTTCTATGCTGCTACCTCATGAGACTCAGCTGACGTGAGCCATGACGACCAAGACCAGGCGGGCTCTAGGCGGGTGCAGAGCGCAGGTTTCCTCTTCGGTGCAAGCAGGGCAAGCCACAGGCGCGGAGTCGTGAGGAATCATCCAAAGGTTTCTATTATGGTGCAATAAGGCCAAGACCGCCAGGACGGCAGGACGGAGGTTATCACCGAGCCCACCGCAGCGTGACGACTAGAGGCTTTTCGCAGGCGAAGACTACTTTTGTCAGGATAGACTGTACTACTTGTTCCCTTTCAAATCCTGCTGTCATGGAATCCCTTCCCGCTCGTATTTGGGAAGAGAACCAAGGCAACTATATATAGGACTTAGCCACCACAATAGTGGGGGGAGATCCGTTCCACCCCGAGCACCACACTTGCTCAAGAACACCTCACCTCGTAAGGATTGTTCATCCTTTGAACTAGTTCATCCATAGCCCCTCAAGGCAATCCACCACACCACACTGGATTAGGGTATTACACCCCAACAGTGGCCCGAACCAGTATAAATCCCTGTGTCTTTGTGTCTCTGTGAGCTCTACGTGCTAGGCTAGGGAGGATCGCGAGTAGTCAGGCTGGGCAGGTTGAGATCTCCGCACACACCTCAGAGTTCGAACCTCTCAAGGGTTGCCGGATCCCAAAACCTAACATTTGGCGCGCCAAGTAGGGGTGAGTCAGATTCTCTCTTCCGTTGTTCGATCCGCCATGGCTCCGACACCTCCATGGCCGATGCCCCAAGAGCCCACGTCGAGCACTAGGGCGTTCCGCCGGGGGAAACCGGCCACGAGGAGTGCGGATCGCAGCCTTCTCCCCTGGCGCCACACCGCAGCCGCGCAGCCACGTGATCTGCTAACTATGCTGCAACAACTGCTCCGCACTCGCGTAGGGAGCAAGCAAACATGCGGGCGGTGGTCATCGTGGCCCATGAGCTCCTGCGGTGTTGGCTGCTTGAGAGCGGCCATGATGCCCTGCTAGAGCGGGTCACCAAACTGCTTGATGTGGCATTGGCGCACGCTCAACCCTGTCACAACCGCGCGCCCCCTCCCAGGGACCACGAAGAGCCTCTCGATGCTGACCAGCCTCATGGAGCAGCCTGCACCGCTCCGAACATGCCCCCTCAGTGTGGGGCTCCTTCAGACGACATTGCCAGGGGCCTCACAGGAGTGACTGCCCCTGGTTAGCAGGACCAAAGGATGGCAGAAGGAAGCGTGAGCGCTAGGCGGCCAGGCGGCGCCCCTGGTGCGAATAACCTGGAAGCCTACTTTCCCGTCACGATGGGTCCAAGGCATGCGCTAGGTGAGGGCTCCAGCCGATCCCCCACGCCAGGCTGGGTGCTGGACATACACGAGGCCGAGCTCTCCTTCGATACATCACCAAGCCCTGCCGACACCCCCAACAGCGGTAGCCTCTGGGTACAGTTAACGTCGCAGGGGCATGCTTACACTGACCATGGATCGCAGGTAAACCAAGACGCAGCGACCACCAGGACCCTCAGGACGGCGGACCCACCTCAGGAGCGCAAAGGACGGTGGGAGCATTGCGGGGGAAGCCCAGCGGCAGGGCCCTCCTCGCGCTGCGCGGAGCAGGATCTAGCCTGGAGGTAGGTTCCCTACCGGGGAAGGTGCTGGCGAGCCTGTTCCTTCGGCAGGGGGCCTACGGTCGCCGAGGACGCCGTCAGCGTCCCCTTGGCCCCTTGGTCTTGTCCTGGTTTCCGGTCTCCCCAATGATGGTCAGGGGCGGCGCACGGCGGGGTCCTCGTCGGGCGACATGAAGCAAGGCTCCGGCCTGTGAAGGTCTCCGCTCGTGACACTCTCACGTAATAATAAGTGGGGTTGTAGACGCCCCGGAGTCTCCTGAGTGCCGCCCTGGGGCCTCATGGGGGCTCCCACCCACGTCCTAGCGGAAGCACCATGCTCCGCGCTGGCCATCGACACTGTCCCCAATGACTATGCCCAGCCAGTGGAAGTACTTAGCTCCGAGCTAGTGAGAAGACTGAAGACTGAAGACTAGTTAGGCGCCGGATGCGGCCACCTGCTTTTGCCTCCCTTTTTTGTACTTGCTTGCCGACTTTTTGAAGTAGTTTGTTCTTTGTGCGTTTATAAAACGGGGGGAGTTTTTTTTTTCTCGTTCGTGTCGCTCTCTTGCCTTCGGTTCTTGCATTCTTTTCTTGGAACCCATGACCGCCGCCCTCCCCTCGAAAGCCTCACGAGCGGGGCTGGGTATGGTATGCGCGGTAGTGTTGAACGCCCTCGGGGGCTCAAGGGTGTGGTCGCCCCACGCGCCCACCTCACCACCGTCTGGCAGTTTTCACCTCACGAGGTACTGTTCGGCAGGCCAGCAGGCCCCTCGGGAGACCCAGGGCCTCGCGAGCCCGTAGCAGGCTCACCTCAGGAGAAGGGACCAGGCCACAATGCCAGGCTCCCGGAACCCAAGATAAGTCATAAACAACTACCTTTCTCGGCGACCAATAGCCCTGCGAGGCCTCGCTCCGGATGTCGCTTCAAAAGTATTTAACGATCTCACACATCATAAGGGGCACCCCCTTCCCAAAATGCTGTCACAAGAATATGTTTGAGTTTTCGTTATACAGGTTAAAGCAAAAGAAATGTATGCCTAGCTGGACGCGCCTTCTTCATCACTCCCATTCATGCTGCTCGTGCTGAAGCCGCCACCCTCCTCATCATCTCCACCGCGCCAGCTCCTTTGGCTGCGAGCACGGTCGTGTCGTCCTTAGGAGTCAGCTCCTTCACCAGAGCATCCACATGACCGTTCATACACTTGGCAAGATTGTCTTGGGTGGCCACAGGCACGGGGGCTAGCACGGTGCTGAAGTCGAAGTGGGAGTCGACGTTCAGGAGGATGCTGAAGATGCACGAGAGCGCGCGCCCAAGGAGGCCCCGGCTCCTCTCCTCAACGAGCTGGCGGGCTTTTGCGGCCTCGTCCTCCACACAGGTCACGACATCAGTGAAGAAGTGGAGATGGCTTGCATAATCTCTCTCGTGCGAGTGAGGAGCACTCTCATCGCAAACGGGACCCAAGGCGTTGTTGGCTCTAATGCGCAGACCCTGGAGCATGGGGCCGTGTTCGCGCTCCAGCATCGGGCGGCGGCACTTTTCACTCGAAGCCTTCTCCAGGAGGGAGGCGGTGTCCTCGGCCTACTTCCGGAGAGAGGATATCTCGGCGCGAGCAAAATCCAGGGCGGATTCGGAAGAAGCTAGGGCCTTCCGGGCAGCGCCCTCGCACTGCTTCACCACCTGTAGCTCGGTCCTCAGGACGGAGGTCCAGCCCTCAAACTCAGCCTTGAGCACCTCCAGGTCCATGTGGTGCCCCTTGGATAGCTCAGTACGTGCCTTTGCCACCTTCTCCTGCACCTCCACCTGGACCAGAGCTTCTCGGGCGACGATAGCATCCTCAGCCACGGCGGCTTGTCACTCCCTCACCTCCAGCCTCTCCAGCGCCAAGATATGATCCACGGCCTCCAGTGTCATGTCCTGATGGCGCCTCAGGAGCTCCGCCTTGGCAAGGGCTACCTCACCTGGTGAGGAGGCTAGCAGGACACGACACTCCTTGATTTCGCGTAGCAGGGTAGCACTCGAAGATAGAAGATCTCACTCCCGCTCATCAGCCACCTCGCGACGGCGGTTGGCTGCCTCGGCCTCTTCCATGGCGCGAGCGAAAGCTTCTCTAGAAGCCGCGAGTGATGCCTCCGCGCGCGCTTCGGCTTCGTCTCGCTGAAGCTTCCCAAGGTTGATGGCCACCTTCAGCCACTGCCATTCACCCTCCAAGTGGCGGTTCTCTGCTTCAAGCCTGGTGTCGACATTGGCGAGCTCCCCGCCAAGATGGACCATCGCATGCATCGCTTCACCGAAGAACCAGAAGTGGACCGCACTACACCCCCGAGCAAGCGCGAGCTCGTCGCCAAGATCTTCACCACCTCCAGACGTGCTCGAGCGGCGCTGGGGGCTCCGCCAGTCACCGGCTGGAGGCTGGCTAGTGGGGTGATACGTTTCTGTCATATCTACTTTTCCAAACACTTTTGCTCTTGTTTTGGACTCTAACTTGTATGATTTGAATGGAGCTAACCCGTACTGACGCTGTTTTCATCAGAATTGCCATGGTGTTGTTTTATGTGCAGAAAATAAAATTCTCGGAATGACCTGAAACTCCACGGAACACCTTAGAAAAAACAATAAAAAATCCTCACAAAAGATGAAGACCAGGGGGCCCACACCCTGTCCACGAGGGTGGGGGCGCCCCCCTGGGCGCGCCCCCCTACCTCATGGTCCCTCTAGTGGCCTTTCGACGCCAACTCCAACTCCATATATTGGCTTTCGGGGAGAAAAAAATCAGAGAGAAGAAATCATCGCGTTTCATGATACAGAGCCGCCGCCAAGCCCTAATCTCTCTCGGGAGGGCTGATCTGGAGTCCGTTCGGGGCTCCGGAGAGGGGGACCTCGTCGCTGTCGTCATCATCAACCATCCTCCATCACCAATTTTATGATGCTCACCGCCGTGCGTGAGTAATTGCATCGTAGGCTTGCTAGACGGTGATGGGTTGGATGAGATTTATCATGTAATCGAGTTAGTTTTGTTAGGGTTTGATCCCTAGTATCCATTATGTTCTGACATTGATGTTGCTATGACTTTGCTATGCTTAATGCTTGTCACTAGGGCCCGAGTGCCATGATTTCAAATCTGAACCTATTATGTTTTCATGAATATATGTGTGTTCTTGATCCTATCTTGCAAGTCTATAGTCACCTACTATGTGTTATGATTTGGCAACCCCAAAGTGACAATAATCGGGACCACTCCCGGTGATGATCATAGCTTGAGGAGTTCATGTATTCACTATGTGCTAATGCTTTGTTCCGGTTCTCTATTAAAAGTAGGCCTTAAATCTCTTAGTTTCCAATAGGACCCCGCTGCCACGGGAGGGTAGGACAAAAGATGTCATGCAAGTTCTTTTCCATAAGCACATATGACTATATACAGAATACATGCCTACATTACATTGATGAACTAGAGCTATTTCCGTGTCACCCTATGTTATGACTGTTACATGACGAACCGCATCCGGCATAATTATCCATTGCTAATCCGGTGCCTACAAGTTTTCCATATACTCGTTCTCACTTATTTACTTTTCTGTTGCTACTGTTAAAATCACTACAAAATACCAAAAACATTACTTTTGATGTCTTTACTTTTGTTACTATTACCACCATTATCATATTACTTTGCTACTAAACACTTTGCTGCAGATACTAAGTTTCCAGGTGTGGTTGAATTGACTACCCCACTGCTAATACTTGAGAATATTATTTGGCTCCCCTTGTGTCGAATCAAAAAAATTGGGTTGAATACTCTACCCTCGAAAATTGTTGCGATCCCCTATACTTGTGGGTTATCAAGACCTTTTTCTGGCGCCGTTGCCGGGGAGCATAGCTCTATTCTTTGAGTCACTTGGGATTTATATCTGCTGGACACTATGAAGAACTTGAAAGATGATCGAACTACTATTTTGCCCTCAACTACGAAGGGAGGTAAGGAACTGCCATCTAGCCTTGCACTAGATTCTCCTTCTGTTATAAGTAAGCTAGCGACACCTAAACCTACTACTGCTATGAATTCTGATATGTCGCATGTTATTGATGATGCCACTTCTGCTATGCATGATACTTATGATGAAACTACTTCTATGCTTGATACTACTGTGCCCCTTGGTGAATTTCTTGATGAGCAAATTGCTAGGTCTAGAGAAAGAGAAATTATTGCACCTGGATACGATGATGTTAGTGATGATGAAAATATGCCTGCTATTCCTGAGTGTTACCTTTTTGATGCTGAATTTTCTGCAGCTATTCTTGCTTGACAGGATAGATATGAACTTAAGAGGTTGCTAGTTAAATGGAGTAATGAATCTTTTAGAGATAGAATGAAACCCGACCCTGCTTTTGCAACTTCACCTATTTGTGTTCCCAATCAGGATTATTATGATTTTTCTGTTGATCCAGATATAATTACTTTGGTTGAATCTGACCCTTTTTATGGCTATGAATCTGAAACTATTGTGGCACATCTTACTAAGTTAAATGATATAGCTGCCCTGTTTACTAATAATGAGAGATCGCGCTACCTTTATTTACTCAAGATATTTCCGTTCTCATTAAAGGGTGATGCTAAGATATGGTTTAATTCTCTTGATCCTGGTTGTGTGCAAAGTCCCCAGGATATGATTTATTACTTCTCTGCTAAATATTTATCTGCTCATAAGAAATAAGCTGCCTTGAGGGAAATATACAATTTTGTGCAAATTGAAGAAGAGAGTCTCCCACAAGCTTGGGGGAGGCTTCTCATTTTACTTAATGCTTTGCCTGATCATCCTCTTAAGAAACCTGAAATATTTGATATCTTTTATAATGGACTAATTGATGCTTCCAGAGATTACCTGGATAGTTGTGTTGGTTCTCTTTTCAGGGAAAGAACACCGGATGAAGCTAAAATTCTATTGAATAATATGTTGGCAAATGAAAATAATTGGGAACCTCCTGAGCTAGTTCCAGAGCCAATTACTGAGCCTATTCCTAAACCAACTCCAAAGAAGAGAGGTGTTCTATTTCTCAGTCCCGAAGATATGCAAGAGGCAAAGAAATCTATGAAAGAAAAAGGTATTAAAGCTGAAGATGTTAAGAATTTACCTCCTATTGAAGAAATACATGGTCTTAATTTACTGCCTGTTGAAGAAGTATATGATCTCAATTACTTATTTACTGAAGAACCTCCCGATATCCCGACACAGGTAGTAAAGGTAAATTCTCTCTATAGATATGATAAAGCTGAAGGCCCTCCTACTAAAATTGCTAGTCAGTGCTTGGATGAGTTTGATGACTTTATGTTTAAGCAAGATGACATTAATGCTTATTTTGGTAGACAGTTGAAACAGAATACCTTTATGATTAAACGCTTGGGTGATTATATGGCTGATATTAGTGGTGAACTTAAACTTGTTAGCAAACATGCTTCTATGGTCACCACTCAAGTAGAACAAGAACTTAAAGCTCAGAAAGAAGCGCTCGATGAAGTGAATAGTAAGAAAAATGATTATGCTGTTAGAGTGGCTACTAGAACTGGTAGAATGACTCAGGAACCTTTGTATCCTGAAGGCCACCCTAAGAGAATCGAGCAAGACTCTCAGAGAAATAATATTGATGTACCTAGGTCTTCTAAGAGGAAGAAAAAGAAAAATGATAGGACTTTGCAAACTTCTAGTGAACCTATTGCTGAACCACCTCAGAATCCAAATGATATCTCTATTTCTGATGCTGAATCACAATAAGGTGATGAACATGAACCTAGTGATAATGCTAATGATAATGTTCATGTTGATGCTCAACCTAGTAATGATAATAATGTAGAAATTGAACCTGCTGTTGATCTTGATAACCTACAATCAAACAATCAACATTATGACAAAAGAGACTTCGTTGCTAGGAAACATGGTAAAGAAAGGGAACCATCGGTTCAGAAACCCATGCCTTTTCCTCCGAAACCATCCAAGAAAAAGGATGATGAGGATTTTGAGCGCTTTGCTGAAATGATTAGACCCATCTTTGTGCGTATGCAATTAACTGATGTGCTCAAAATGAATCCTTATGCTAAGTATATGAAGGATATTATTACTAATAAAAGAAAGATACCTAAAGCTGAAATTTCCACCATGCTTGCTAATTATACTTTTGAAGGTGGAATACCAAAGAAACTTGGAGATCCCGGAGTACCTACTATACCTTGCTCCATTAAGAGAAGTTATGTTAAAACTCCTTTATGTGATCTTGGAGCCGGTGTCAATGTTATGCCTCTTTCTTTATATCCTAGACTTGACTTGAATAAGTCGAGACCTACTGAAATATCTTTGCAAATGGCTGATAAATCAACTGCTATACCTGTCGGTATTTGTGAGGATGTGCCTGTTGTGGTTGCAATTGTTACTATTTTAACGGACTTTGTTATTCTTGATATTCCCGAAGATGATAGTATTTCTACTATTCTTGGACGACCTTTCCTTAATACTGCAGGGGCTGTTATTGATTGCAACAAAGGCAATGTCACTTTTCATGTTAATGGCAATGAGCACACGGTACACTTTCCGAGGAAACAACCTCAAGTTTATAGTATCAACTCTATTGGAAAAATTCCATCGATTATATTTGGAGGTTTTGAATTTCCTCTCCCTACTGTCAAGAAAAAGTATGATATTCTTATTGTTGGGGATTTTCATATCCCCGTTGAGGTAACTTAGTGTTATTCGAAATTTCTCCGGTTCCGTGATTATTCGGAATGAGTTTGTTAACAAGACTTGATCAACCTTGTTAGCGGGTTCATTTTGATGATCACAAGATGGATGAAACTAGAAGCACAACCTTCTCTACCCTCTTTATATTTTATGTTATTTAGTAGAAATAAAGTAAAATAGTATTTTTCTGTCTGTCTCCTGACTTATCCGTGCAATATATAAATATCCCGAAAATAAAAGTCCTCAGAATGCCATGCCAATTTAATATTATTTTTTCGGGAATATTTGAGGATTTACTGTGCAAAAATTACCACAGGGGGAGCTGCCACCTGGTCACGAGGGTGGAGGGCGCGCCCTACCCCCCTGGGCGCGCCCTCTTGCCTCGTGGGCCCACAGTGGCTCTCCTCCACTTATCCCTGCGCCCATCTTCTTCCTCTGCCTCACACAAACACGGAAAACCAACTCAAGCACGAGTTCTAGCCCCCGTTGCTGTGATTTTCGATCTCCTTGCTCAAAGCACCTCTCGCAAAACTGCTTGGGGAGATTGTTCCTTGGTATGGGACTCCTCCATTGGTCCAATTAGTTTTTGTTCTAGTGCTTTATTCATTGCAAAGTTGTGCTGCATAGGTGACCATGTTCTTGAGCTTGCATGTCAAATTTATATGGTTCCAAGTAGTTCTAATGCTTGATATAGGCCCTAGTCACTTGTGGGAGTTGTTGCTATCAATTTTATTGAGGTTGGTTCACTTTTATTTGAAGTTACTAAAAATTTCAGAAATTTTTCAGAGAAAACAATATGTTGAGGAAGATGTTCCAAGGTGGTCCTCCAAGGAAGCAAGGTCCCAGGCTTGCAACACGTGATGCTGATGAAGAACCACCAAGAGACGCTCCTGTGAGGCCTTGTGAATGGCCATCAAATTTTTTTATGAATCAAGTGGGAATCAAAGAAGAATTTAGTGCATATTTGTGTAACGCCGGTCTTGAGGACTTTGAAGATGACAAATGCCCCCAGTACCATGATGTCACAAGTTCATTTGTGAGGAGGTTTGAGTTTTCATCTTCGCGTAATTCTCCTTCAGTCATGTTTGACCTTTATGACAAATCTTATACCATGGACTTAGAGGATTTTACTTCTGCTTGCAAACTTTCATCTTGGGGTAATGTCAGGGATCCCCCTAAATCTGAATATAGAGACTTTCTTGCTAGAATAACTGTGGGGGAATCTAGAGATATAACACAAGCCACTATAGGGAGCGTTCACTTTCCTGCTATATATTATTTTGCTCTCTTCATAGGTAGATGCATAAATGCTAAGGATGAAGAATGTCACATGTGTGCCCTTGATCTCAGCATTCTCAGAAGTGCTGTGTTAGGAGACCAAACTTATCTTATGGGAGCCATTGTAGCTCGTAGGTTGCATCAGAATAGGCACAACGGAGATTTCTTTCGAGGAATTTATGCAACCCTCTTAGCTAATTTTCTTGAGATAGACATTTGCGAGGGTGATATGGAATTACCCCCTTCTTATTTAGATTTTGATTCTATGGTTTCCCACCAGTTTGTTGAGAGGACTGAACCACCTCTCCAGTATCGACTAATCTTTAATAAACGTCGTGTAGTCCATATTGCTCTTCCTGCTCCTTCTTTCTTTGATGCACAGACAAAGGGAAGATATATTATTACCAGAGAGGAGGCAGATGAGTACGAGAGGAGAGCGGAGGCTGCTCGACTCCATGCTACAGCTCAGGCAGCGATAGCCGCTGCATCACACTACGACCCCAGCTACACCTACGGGTATCCGCCAGGCTATCCCTGGCAATAGACCAACTTAGGCCAAAAGCCTAAGCTTGGGGGAGTACGTATTTCCCACCGACATTACATTCATGTTCACACACAATCATTGCTAGATGTCGGTGCTCATACTTTTTCACTGTAATATCCATGTTAGTTTAAATTTATTTTTCCTGCTTTCTTCTTGTGTGTTTAATAAACCTTAAGAAGAACCAAAAAAAAAGTTAGTTTACTTTCCATGCTTGTAGTATAATTAAAAAGAAAACCCAAAAATATTTCCCGTTCTTCTTTTACTTGTTGGGAGCTTTCCCGTGTAAATAGTTTTTATTTCTTTTCTTTTCTTTGGGGGTCGAGAAGACTATATTGAAAATGCTTAGTGGCTCTTATATGCATGATTGTTTATTTAACTTCGAGCCATATTACTTGTCTTCTCTTTAGTTGAATGCTTGTAGATTCCAGCTTAGTCCAATGCACGTGCACTCTTATTATTATACACACCGTTCGGTAGTGCAAGTCAAAATCAATAATGATGATATATGATGGACTTATTGGGATAAGAAAAGCTGGTATGAACTCGACCTCTCTTGTTTTTGTAAATATGATGATTCATTGTTCCTGAGTCAGCTATTATGAAGTAAACATATTTGCAATGACATTTAGAGATTATAGTTGCTTGTGCCATGCTTTATTAGCTATGAGTTATAATGGTTTACCTTGCATGCCAACATGCTATTAGAATGATTTTGATGTGGTATGATGGGATGGTATCCTCCTTTAAATGTATTGAATGACTAGACTTGGCACATGTTCACACATGTAGTTGAATCAAATCAACATAGCCTTCATGATATTTATGTGCATGGTGGATTATATCCTACTCATGCTTGTGTTCGGTGTAAATTAATTTTAATGCATGTTTACGACTGTTGTCGCTCTCTCAGTTGGTCGCTTCCCAGTCTTTTGCTAGCCTACACCTGTACTAAGCGGGAATACTGCTTGTGCATCCAAACTCCTTAAACCCCAAAGTTGTTCCATATGAGTCCACTATACCTTCCTATATGCGGTATTGACATGCCGTTCCAAGTAAATTTGTATGTGCCAAACTCTAAGCCTTCAAATAAACATTCTGTTTTGCATGCTCGAATAGCTCATATGTCAACTAGAGTTGCCCTTATCTTCCGTGTTAGGCTGGTTATTCTCAAGAGGAGTGGACTCCGCTCCTCATTCACGAGAAAATGGCTAGTATCCGGGATGCCCAGTCCCATGATTTATGCAAACTAAATCAAAATAATGGCAAACAAAACTCCCCCTAGGACCCGTTGAATGTTGGAGGCACTCGTTGTTTCGAGCAAGCCATGGATTGATGCTTGTGGACGAGGGGGAGTATAAACTTTACCATTCTGTTTGGGAACTGCCTATAATCTGTTTAGCATGGAAGATATCGTCGTCTTTTAGTTGCTATCTTGACAATAAAAGTATGCCACTCAAAATATAATTTATCTCTTTTTCAAAACCGAGCTCTAGCACCTCTACAAATCCCTGCTTCCCTCTGTGAAGGGCCTATCTATTTACTTTTATGTTGAGTCATCACCCTTCTTATTAAAAAGCACCCACTGGAGAGCACACTGTCGTTTGCATTCATTATTATTGGTTTATATTGCGTATGACTTGACTGGATCTCTTTTACCATGAATTACAATGTTTAGTCAGTCCTTGATCTTTAAAGGTTCTCTGCATTTATGTTTTATGATTATTTTGAGGAAGTGTTTTCATCCGAGTTTTATTATTATGGCTCGCTAGCTGATTATGCTATTGATATGAGTAATTGTGAGACCTACGTGTGATTGTGAGTATGGTTAGTTCATAATATTTGCTAAAACTTGAATGCTGGCTTTTCATGTTTACAACAATAAGAGCAAACACAATTTGTAAAAGTTTTTCTTTTTCTCTTTTAGTTTGTCAACTGAATTGCTTGAGGACAAGCAAGGGTTTAAGCTTGGGGGAGTTGATACGTCTCCGTCGTATCTACTTTTCCAAACACTTTTGCCCTTGTTTTGGACTCTAACTTGTATGATTTGAATGGAACTAACCCGGACTGACGCTGTTTTCAATAGAATTGCCATGGTGTTGTTTTATGTGCAGAAAATAAAAGTTCTCGGAGTAACCTGAAACTCCACGGAACACCTTAGAAAAAACAATAAAAAATCCTCGCAAAAGATGAAGACCAGGGGGTCACACCCTAGCTAGTCATGCATCAGAGTGTGTGCATCATGTTTAAATTTTCCATTTAATTTGAAATGGGGATCTGTGAAACCCTCAGAATCATTTTTGAAAATGATCCAAATAAAAATTTCTCCAAAAGGGTCCAAGAAAATGCTCATGTTGCTCTCTGAAAATATTGGACAGAGATAAAAATCAAACCAATATTTTTAAGAGCTCATAGGTATTTATTTTGGGCATTTGGAATTAATGCATAAATATTTGCATTGGAAATATATTATTTATATATATTAATATATGTCCAAATATTATGCCAATTATAAAGGAGCTCTGGAATAATATATCTAGCTCCTGCAAAAATTGGCATAAGGTAAATAAATGATTTAATATTTTATTTAAATCAAAACAAATGTCAGAAATTAGAAAAAGAAAAATAAATAAAAGGAGGAGCTTACCTGGGCTCCTCC
>NC_057804.1:232090389-232103392 GCF_018294505.1 Triticum aestivum | reverse complement strand
CCACCACCACCGTTCGACGCGCGGGAGCAAGGGCTCTCCAACGAGCCCAAGCACGGCCTCGCCCGTGCCCTGTAGCGCGTTTCCGCATCGCGCCGCCGTCTCGGGCCTCGCCGGCGTCATGTCGCCGGTGGGTTTGACCCACCTTGACCACGGCAGGAACCCCCCTGTGTCCCTGACAGGTGGGCCCAGCCCTGTAGCTAATTAGGATTAGCACTAACCGAATTAGTTAAACTAACTACCCCCCCTGACACTGACCAGTGGGCCCCAGCGCCACTAATCCCTAATTAGGATTAATTTAACCCTGTTAAACCCCCCTGTCACTGACGTGTGGCCCCCACACGTCAGGTTTGACCCCAGCCAGCCGCAGTTGACCACTGACGTCATGCTGACGTCATGCTGGCGCAATATATATATTTCTGGATTTAATTTAAATCAGGAAATTCCAGAATATTATTTAAACTTCAAAAATTCATAACTTTTAATCTGTAACTCCGAATTGGACAAATTATATATGAAAAATGATCAGAAAAATCCAATCTATCCATCTGTACTATTTTCATGCATGATCAAACAAGTTAAATTGATGTTTTAAGCAGAATAAGGAAAAGCACTTTAAAAGGCCATGTTTGAGTTTGAAATTTGAATCTTTGATTCAAATTTGTTCAAACCCTTCTGGTTTTAGTTGCATTAGCCCAACTCATATTGCCATGTTTCATGCATGCATCATATTGTTGCACATTGTTTGTTGATGGTTGTGTATCGGTGTCCTTTGCGACAGGTTCTGCCTCCGAGGAGTACCGTGATTACCCTAACGAAGAACCGTATCAGTGCACCGAACCATCAGGCAAGCAACCAACCATTTGATCATATCGATACAATCCCATGTTCTCGCTCTGCTCTCTTTTACTGCATTAAGACAACGCGTTTCAAACTGCTGTGTGCTACGGTAGTTGAACCCATTTCCTCTGCATGACCTGTCATTGCCACAGTAACTAGATGAAACCCACTAGCATGTGTAGGAGTTGATTGAGCCATATGTATGTGTTGTTCCTACCTTGCTATGCCTGCTATGCTTAGAGTCGTGTCAGGTCTGGTTCATCTGGGTGATGGGCTAGAGTGAAATGATTATGTCGGTAATGAGAGTGGTGTGGTGAACACGATTTGGTAAAGGTATCGATGAGAGGCCATGTAGGAGTACATGGTGGGTTGTTTCATTGAAGCCGACCTTAAGCACTGAGATCTGTATGTGTGATTTAAGAATCAGCTACTACCATGCATTGGGCCCGAAACCAATGGACCCTCTCGGCTTCTTATTCACCCTAGTTCTCCGTCCAGGAGTTGCAAGTAGTTTCTGGTGTTTATAGCCTACTTGAGGCCGTGGACAGCGCTGACCGTAGGGGTGGGCTGTGATGCGGTAGGTACGTGGCCGGGTGTACCGAATACCCGTTAGGTATCTCGGGAACCCTGTTCACATCGTTCGGGGCCGTATGGGAAACCTCGGCCGGACTCCCTGCGGATGGAACCTGAATAGGCGATAAACCTGGACTGGAGGCTTAGGTGATTAGGTAGGTCGTGGCCGACACCCACGTTGAGCTTCCGCTTGAAGGTTGCCGAGTACATGTCGTGTAAACGGCGGTAAGTGGTGAGAGCGTGTATGAAGAAGTACACCCCTGCAGGGTTATCATGATCTATTCGAATAGCCGCGTCCGCGGTAAAGGACTACTTGGTTGCCTATACAGTTCATAGACAAGTAAATGGAAACTACTAAAAGCCTCAAGATAAGTGTGAGTGCCGAGGATGGCTCTTCCGTAGGAAGACGGAGGTGGATCCTCGGTAGTGTATTGAATTGGTGAGTAGTGGACTCGTGTACGCAAAACCATTTCAAGTTGGAGTCTCGTAGGTTAGCCTAGCCAAGAGTCAGAGCTGGCTTGCTGCAACAACTCCACCAACCCTTCTTGATAATATGCATGTATGTAGGATCTGATGTAAGTCTTGCTGAGTACCTTTGTACTCATGTTGCTATAATTTACATTTTTACAGAAGACGCTGCAACCCCTTCTGATGGGTTCTACGTAGACGTTGACATCAATGAGTAGGCTAAGGCCCAGGTGGTGATCCTGAGCTTGTGAAGGACCTCGTAGTATAGCTAGGCTTTCCAAGCCTCTTTTATTTTACTAGTTGTCTGTACTCAGACAAGTTACTTCCGCTGCTGGTTTGTATGACTGTATGACTTGAATGCTGGGTCGTGTGACCCGTACCTTTGTGTATGTTATGTATGGCTCTCTGAGCCTTAAATAAAGTACTTGTGTCATAGAGTCATGTTGTGATGCTTCGTTGTATTTGCACATATCGAGCATATTGTGTGTATGATTGAAATGCTTGGTATGTGTGGGATCTGACTACCTAGTTGTTTATCTTTAGTAGCCTCTCTTACCGGGAAATGTCTCCTAGTGTTACCGCTGAGCCATGGTAGCTTGCTACTGCTCTGGAACACTTAGGCTGGCCGGCATGTGTCCTTCTTCGTTCCTATGTCTGTCCCTTCGGGGAAATGTCACGCTTTGAGTACCGGAGTCCTGTTAGCCCGCTACAGCCCGGTTTACCGGAGTCCTGCTAGCCCAGTGCTACAGCCCGGACCCACTTGCTGATGACCGACACGTTCGAAGCTGGGTCATGGATGCCTGTCCCTGTAAGTCTGTGCCACTTTGGGTTTACGACTAGTCATGTCAGCCCGGGCTCCTTATCATATGGATGCTAGCGACACTATCATATACGTGAGCCAAAAGGCGCAAACGGTCCCGGGAAAAGGTAAGGCGACACCCGTGGGGATACCGTGCGTGAGGCCGCAAAGAGATATGAGGTGTTACCGGCTAGATCGATGTGGCATCGAGTCGGGGTCCTGACAGCGTTGGCATCAGAGCCGGACTGCCTGTAGGTTCTCCAAGCCAAACTGGTCGATGTTGAGTCTAGAAATTCTTTAGTTATATGTAGGGGAATTGTTTGTGGGTTGGAACGTAAGGCTCTTTTTACTCCTTTATCTTATGACATTCTGATCTGAGTCAGTCCATTCTTCCACCGGGGGTTAAGGAATTAGGATCTATTCTCTCTATCAGGATCACGTGTTACTAATCAGTAGTACCTTATAAGTGTGATGGATACAAGCCTAGTTCAGTTCTATTACCACATTATGTTGTTAGAATGGATTCAGAACCTGGATATGATGATGTTGAGTGTGTACGAAATCCTTTGTCAAAGGTCTCAAATCCTTTTTGAGCATTTACAGCTGTTATGCTGCCGAAATTTTGCTAGAAATTCTAATGCCTTTGCATTATGATTGTGCTTTCAGATGGCCACTCGCGACCTCAATCAAGTGGTTCGCCTGACTCGATGCCTAGATGTACCCGGCCATACTGCCAAGTTGGTCAGGGTAATGACTGAGGCTGGATACCGCTGGTATCCTGAGTACACGGTCAAAGAGCAATTCTGAGACTTTAATCAAAGCCAGTATCTCTGCACTGTCCGGATATTTCCGTCTTATCCTGGATCCACCGAGCCCCTTCACTGCTCCTATGGACTCGGGGTTACTATTGAGATGGTTGTGCAGGACGCCGCCTACTCTATGATGACCATTATGCGAGTCAGATCTGGACTATTTCGGGACTCTAATTTCCGGTATATGCCAGGATCACTTCCGGGAGCACAAGGGTATCTCCAGGCTATCTATGCTGACCCCACTCAGGAGGATTCACGGACTCGCACCACTGCTGAGATGCTCGAGGATAAGGACCGTGAAAATCGGGCCTTAAGGTTAGAGCTCTTCAATACCCGTGCTGACCACTGGGCCACTTTGACTCGGTTCGCCCCGGCGGTGCAAGCTGGATTTTCAGATATGCGCGATCTCTATCCTGTGAGATCTGCTTTGCCAGACGTGATGGGTTGGCGTGATGTAGGAGGCATCACCCCACCTCGCGGTCCCCGCAGGCCACCGTCTGTTGGTCCAAGGCCTCATCCTAGCCCCTATGGTCCACAAGCTCCGTGAGATCGTCTGTTTCCGGATGATCATGTTGAGCTTCCAAGCTATGGAGGTGACTTCTACAAGGACTACTACGGATCGGTCTGAGTTAGTGGTAGTATCATTAGTTCGCACTAGCTGTGTCGTCTATCGTCCCGCGTGACTCGTGGGATATGACCTAGTTTGTACTCTTTCCAGAGGTGTAGAAAAATAATGTATAGGAGCTTGGAATGCCTCCGATGAGATGTAATCCTCTTTTCACCGTAATAGTACTCTGTTTGGTCTTGTACTAAACCCTGTATGGTGTGTATGACGATGGAATAAAGAAGCAGTTCCTGTATTTACCATGTCATACGGATGATCATCTTGCATTTCGAGTTATTCCTTACATTTTATATCCTATGTCGGAATTTTATCATCCTGACTAAATCATTGTCTTGTTTACCTAGGATGGTCAATACGCGCACTAACCCTGCTCCTCAAGAGCAGGCCGAAGGCAGTGAAGTCAGGGATGCAAATCTGCCTCATCCCCCTTCCCTAGCCAAGGTTATGATGGAAGCTGAGAGAAACAAGCGGGAGACCAACCGTTTGTTGGAGCGTATTGAACAGAACACGGCACACCATCAGAGGACTAACGTGGTGTCACTCAGTGATTTTATAAAATTACATCCACCCACGTTCCACCACTCCGTCGAGCCTCTCGACGCTGATGACTGGCTTCGCAGTATCGCTCACAAACTGCGCTCCGCGCTGGTAGCGGAGGCTGACAAGGTCACCTTTGCTGCATATCATCTTGAAGGCCCCGCCAGTCTATGGTGGGAGAATTATGGAGCTATGCGCCCGGCGGGCCATGTCACTACTTGGGCTGAATTCAGCGAGGCTTTCGTGAACATCACATTCCGGAGGGTCTCATGGACCGTAAACGTGAAGAATTTTGCAGTTTCACCCAAGGCCGACTTTCTGTGGATGCTTACAGCAGGGAGTTTGGTAATCTCGCACGATATGCAACTGAGGAAGTGTCTACTGATGCCAAGAAGCAAGCAAGGTTCCGTAAGGGACTTAGTCCTGAGCTTCGCCGCGACCTCCGTCTGCATGAGTGCACATCTTTTCAGAAACTTGTCAACAAAGCCATCAGTGCTGAAACTGGTCAGACTGACTATGACGCAACACGCAAGCATGGCCGTGACATGGGTTCCTCATCCGGTGCTGGTCCTCAGAAGCGCCGCGTGTGGGTACCCAACACCGCCCTGCCACCCAGGTTCACACCGAGGCCATTTTTCCAGGCGCCTCGCCCTGTTCAACAGTCTGCACCGGCCAAGCCCTATGGGGGTCCAACCAACAATGCTCCTCCACGTACCAGTTCCGTGACTTGTTTCAAGTGTGGGGAATCTGGCCACTATATGCGTGAGTGTCCCCAGACCAACCCCAACCAGTCTGCTAAAGCTGTTGGCCGTGGCAAGCCGACAGGAAAAGTTTTCCACGCCAAGCCGGTCACCGCTTCACGTGGCCATGTCAACTGTATCTCGGCCGAAGAAGCTCAAGAGGATCCCAACGTCGTTCTCGGTACGCTTCTTGTTAATTGCCACCCGACATCTGTTCTTTTCGATACAGGAGCCTCTCATTCTTTTATATCCGAAAATTATGCTCGTTTGCATAACGTTGCATTCTGTGACATGCCATCCACTATGGAAATTTCTACTCCCGGGTCTAGATGGCAGACCTCTAGGGTAAGTTATGGAAATGAAATCCAAGTCGACAGACTTGTTTTTCTTGCATCTTTGATAGCCCTTAAATCTTCAGATATTAATATCATTCTGGGTATGGACTGGATGTCAGCTCATCAAGCCAAAATTGATTGCTTCTCTAGGACTGTTCAACTCACCCATCCTTCGGGGAAGATAGTCAATGTCTTGACCCGATTAGCCAAGCGACAGTTATATTCTCTTAACGCCAGCCCTTTGCCAGACCTTGAGGACATTCCGATAGTCCGTGACTTCCCGGATGTCTTCCCAGAAGAATTGCCAGGTGTTCCACCTGACAGGGATGTTGAGTTCGCAATAGACCTCATTCCAGGAACCGTTCCGATTGCTAGAAGACCTTATAAGATGGCACCCCTAGAACTAGCCGAGCTTAAGAAACAACTCGATGAGTCCTTGAAAAAGGGTTTCATCCGACCTAGCTCATCTCCGTGGGCTTGCCCCGTCCTATTCGTCAAGAAGAAGGATGGTACGGACCGGATGGTTGTAGATTACCGACCTGTCAATTTGGTCACAATCAAGAACAAATATCCACTTCCCAGGATCAACGACCTGTATGATCAGCTCGCTGGATCCTCAGTCTTCTCCAAGATGGATTTGAGGTTGGGCTACCATCAAATCAAAATCAGAAACGGGGACATTCCTAAAACGGCCTTTGTTACTCGTTATGGCCAATACGAGTACACCGTCATGTCCTTCGGTTTAACCAACGCTCCAGCCACCTTTTCTCGGTTAATGAACTCAATCTTCATGGAGTATCTGGATAAATTCGTCGTAGTTTATCTCGATGATATACTCATCTACTCCAAGAACGAGGAAGAACATGCCGAACATCTAAGGCTAGTGTTGAAGAAACTTCGAGAGCATCGCCTTTATGCCAAATTTTCTAAATGTGAATTCTGGTTGTCAGAAGCGACCTATCTGGGTCATGTAATATCTGGTAAAGGTATTTCTGTTAACCCTGAGCGAGTTCAAGCCGTCCTTAATTGGACTCCACCTGAATCGGTCAAGCAAGTTCGGAGTTTTCTAGGCTCAGGGAGCTATTGTCGTTGCTTTGTCGAGAACTTCTCCAAGGTTGCTAAACCTCTAACCGAACTCCTCAAGAAAGATAAGAAGTTTGAATGGACTCCACAGTGTGAGCACAGCTTTCAGGAACTGAAAAGACGCCTGACCTCTGCTCCCGTACTGGTACCGCCAGACTTCTCCAAGGACTTTGTTATCTACTGCGACGCCTCGCGACAAGGACTAGGTTGCATTCTCATGCAAGATCGACACGTAATTGCCTACGCTTCACGGCAATTGCACCCACATGAGGAGAATTATCCTACCCATGATCTAGAGCTTGCAGCCGTAGTCTATGCACTTAAGACCTGGCGACATTACCTCCTCGGTAACCGTTGCGAAATATTCACTGATCACCAAAGTCTGAAGTACATCTTCACCCAACCGGATCTGAATCTCAGGCAAAGACGTTGGGTTGAGTTGATCACAGACTTCGACTTAGGAATAACCTACACCCCAGGGAAAGCCAACGTCATGGCTGATGCGCTAAGTCGTAAATCTTATTGTAACAACCTGATGTTACAACAAAGTCAACCGCTTCTCCATGAGGAATTTCGGAAGCTTAACCTTCACATTGTACCTCAAGGTTTTCTTTCCACCTTGGTGGCAAAACCTACCCTTACGGATCAGATTATCAAAGCACAGAAGGTAGATCCCGGAATTTCCCGCATCAAGAGAAACATCCAGAAAGGAGTTGCGAATTGTTTCTCCATTAATGATCAAGGGGTCGTATACTTCGGGGATCGACTAGTGGTTCCCAAAGTGCGCAACCTGAGGCGATTGATCCTTAAGGAAGCTCATGAATCTCCTCTCACCATTCATCCCGGTAGTACTAAGATGTATCAGGACCTACGCCAGAGGTTCTGGTGGACTAGGATGAAGAGAGAAATTGCTCAGTATATTGCTAATTGCGACGTCTGTCGTCGTGTAAAAGCAGAGCATCAACGGCCTGCTAGCACCCTTCAACCCTTAGCTATTCCTGAATGGAAATGGGATAAAATTGGTATGGATTTCATTACCGGTTTTCCCAGGACCAAGAGAGGGAATAATGCTATTTTCGTCGTTGTCGATCGTCTTTCCAAAGTAGCCCATTTCTTACCTGTTCGTAAGAGTATAACCGCTAGTCAGCTGGCAGACTTATACATCTCCCGAATAGTGTCCCTCCATGGTGTTCCTTTGGAAATTAACTCGGATCGAGGAAGTCTTTTCACCTCTCGATTTTGGGAAAGTTTCCAAAATGCTATGGGAACCCGTCTCTCCTTTAGCACCACTTTCCACCCTCAGTCGAGTGGTCAAGTGGAACGCGTCAACCAGATTCTAGAAGACATGCTTCGAGCCTCTGTTATCTCATTCGGAATGGACTGGGAGAAGTGCCTTCCATTTGCCGAATTCGCTTACAACAACAGCTATCAATCTAGCTTGGGTAAAGCCCCTTTTGAAGTTCTCTATGGACGACGATGTCGAACACCCCTTAACTGGTCAGAGACCGGGGAAAGACAATTCTTTGGCCCGGATATGATTCAGGAAGCAGAAGAACAAGTTCGCATCGTTCGTGAAAAGTTGAAAACAGCCCAATCTCGTCAAAAGAGTCAATATGACCGAAAACATAAGGCTATGACTTTCGAGGTTGACGAGAAGGCTTATCTTCGGGTCACCCCTCTGAAGGGAACCCATCGTTTCGGTATCAAAGGCAAATTGGCTCCTCGTTACATTGGACCTTTTCGCATTCTCGCCAAACGAGGAGAAGTTGCCTACCAGTTGGAACTACCTCCGCACCTCTCTAGAGTCCACAATGTTTTCCACGTTTCTCAACTCAGGCGTTGCTTCTCGGATCCTATCCGTGGAGTGGACCACGAAACGCTTGATCTCCAAGATAATCTTACATATCGAGAGTACCCCATTCGTATCCTCGATCAGGCCGAACGTACCACCCGACGTCATAATATCAAGTTTCTCAAAGTTCAATGGTCGCACCATTCTGAGGATGAAGCAACTTGGGAAAGGGAGGATCGTCTTCGACTCGAGTATCCCGCCTTCTTCCCGGAGGAACCCAAATCTCGGGACGAGATTCTTTTGAGTGGGGGTGAGTTGTCACACCCTAGCTAGTCATGCATCAGAGTGTGTGCATCATGTTTAAATTTTCCATTTAATTTGAAATGGGGATCTGTGAAACCCTCAGAATCATTTTTGAAAATGATCCAAATAAAAATTTCTCCAAAAGGGTCCAAGAAAATGCTCATGTTGCTCTCTGAAAATATTGGACAGAGATAAAAATCAAACCAATATTTTTAAGAGCTCATAGGTATTTATTTTGGGCATTTGGAATTAATGCATAAATATTTGCATTGGAAATATATTATTTATATATATTAATATATGTACAAATATTATGCCAATTATAAAGGAGCTCTGGAATAATATATCTAGCTCCTGCAAAAATTGGCATAAGGTAAATAAATGATTTAATATTTTATTTAAATCAAAACAAATGTCAGAAATTAGAAAAAGAAAAATAAATAAAAGGAGGAGCTTACCTGGGCTCCTCCCTGTGCAGCCCAGCCAGCTGGCCGGCCCAGCCAGCAGGCGGCCCAGCCCGCCTCCCTCCTCTGTCGTCTTCGTCCTCGACAGAGGGAGGGGAGTGTGGCCGGCGCGCGCGCGCGCCACCGCGCCACGCCACCTGCTCGCCTGCCTGCCTGCCCTCCCCTCCTCCTCTCGATGCCCCGGACGACGCCACGCCCCCTCCCCTGCTCTCTCTCACTCTCCCTCGGTTCTTCCCTCCTCTCCCTCGCTCTCTCTCTCACGGCTGAACACCACCATCACCGCCGTTCGCCATAGCAGCCGTCACCGGCCACCCCTCGCCCCTCCGCTGAGCTCAGGAGCTCCGCCTCGACCCCCTCTTCCTCCCCACCGATCCACGGGTCTCCAGAAGCCCTGCATCGCTGCCCACGTCGCCGTTCCCCTCCTCGGCCACCGGAGATTGTCGCCGTCGAATTGAGAGCTATCGGACGTCCCCGAGCCCGCTAACCATCCCTGCAGCTCCGCGGTGAGCCACTGACCCGATTCCCCCTTGCCCCGTCGTCCCTAGCATCCTGTAGCTGCCGCCCCCTTGAGCTCCGAAGCTCGCCGCCGCCGTGCCTCGTCGCCGCCGTGGCTGGAGCCGTTGTAGCTCGAAGCCGAGCACACCATCGTGCTCCACACCTCACCAGGAGCACGTAGCACGCACCAACACCTCCCCTAACGCCCTGCAACGCCGATTCCGACCGCACCCGAACTCCGGCCGCCGCTCACGAGCTCGCCGTCGTCGGTACCGGCCACCACAGGCACGGCCACCACCACCGTTCGACGCGCAGGAGCAAGGGCTCTCCAACGAGCCCAAGCACGGCCTCGCCCGTGCCCTGTAGCGCGTTTCCGCATCGCGCCGCCGTCTCGGGCCTCGCCGGCGTCATGTCGCCGGTGGGTTTGACCCACCTTGAACACGGCAGGAACCCCCCTGTGTCCCTGACAGGTGGGCCCAGCCCTGTAGCTAATTAGGATTAGCACTAACCGAATTAGTTAAACTAACTACCCCCCCCTGACACTGACCAGTGGGCCCCAGCACCACTAATCCCTAATTAGGATTAATTTAACCCTGTTAAACCCCCCTGTCACTGACGTGTGGCCCCCACACGTCAGGTTTGACCCCAGCCAGCCGCAGTTGACCACTGACGTCATGCTGACGTCATGCTGGCGCAATATATATATTTCTGGATTTAATTTAAATCAGGAAATTCCAGAATATTATTTAAACTTCAAAAATTCATAACTTTTAATCTGTAACTCCAAATTGGACAAATTATATATGAAAAATGATCAGAAAAATCCAATCTATCCATCTGTACTATTTTCATGCATGATCAAACAAGTTAAATTGATGTTTTAAGCAGAATAAGGAAAAGCACTTTAAAAGGCCATGTTTGAGTTTGAAATTTGAATCTTTGATTCAAATTTGTTCAAACCCTTCTGGTTTTAGTTGCATTAGCCCAACTCATATTGCCATGTTTCATGCATGCATCATATTGTTGCACATTGTTTGTTGATGGTTGTGTATCGGTGTCCTTTGCGACAGGTTCTGCCTCCGAGGAGTACCGTGATTACCCTAACGAAGAACCGTATCAGTGCATCGAAACATCAGGCAAGCAACCAACCATTTGATCATATCGATACAATCCCATGTTCTCGCTCCTGCTCTCTTTTACTGCATTAAGACAACGCGTTTCAAACTGCTGTGTGCTACGGTAGTTGAACCCATTTCCTCTGCATGACCTGTCATTGCCACAGTAACTAGATGAAACCCACTAGCATGTGTAGGAGTTGATTGAGCCATATGTATGTGTTGTTCCTACCTTGCTATGCCTGCTATGCTTAGAGTCGTGTCAGGTCTGGTTCATCTGGGTGATGGGCTAGAGTGAAATGATTATGTCGGTAATGAGAGTGGTGTGGTGAACACGATTTGGTAAAGGTATCGATGAGAGGCCATGTAGGAGTACATGGTGGGTTGTTTCATTGAAGCCGACCTTAAGAACTGAGATCTGTATGTGTGATTTAAGAATCAGCTACTACCATGCATTGGGCCCGAAAACAATGGACCCTCTCGGCTTCTTATTCACCCTAGTTCTCCGTCCAGGAGTTGCAAGTAGTTTCTGGTGTTTGTAGCCTACTGGAGGCCGTGGACAGCGCTGACCGTAGGGGTGGGCTGTGATGCGGTAGGTACGTGGCCGGGTGTACCGAATACCCGTTAGGTATCTCGGGAACCCTATTCACATCGTTCGGGGCCGTATGGGAAACCTCGGCCTCACTCCCTGCGGATGGAACCTGAATACGCGATAAACCTGGATTGGAGGCTTAGGTGATTAGGTAGGTCATGGCCGACACCCACGTTGAGCTTCCGCTTGAAGGTTGCCGAGTATATGTCGTGTAAACGGCGGTAAGTGGTGAGAGCGTGTATGAAGAAGTACACCCCTGCAGGGTTATCATGATCTATTCGAATAGCCGCGTCCGCGGTAAAGGACTACTTGGTTGCCTATACAGTTCATAGACAAGTAAATGGAAACTACTAAAAGCCTCAAGATAAGTGTGAGTGCCGAGGATGGCTCTTCCGTAGGAAGACGGAGGCGAATCCTCGGTAGCGTATTGAATTGGTGAGTAATGGACTCGTGTGCGCAAAACCAATTCAAGTTGGAGTATCGTAGGATAGTCTAGCCAAGAGTCAAAGCTGGCTTGCTGCAATAACTCCACCAACCCTTCTTGATACTATGCATGTATGTAGGATCTGATGTAAGTCTTGCTGAGTACCTTTGTACTCATGTCGCTATAATTTACATTTTTACAGAAGACGCTGCAACCCCTTCTGATGGGTTCTATGTAGACGTTGACATCAACGAGTAGGCTAAAGACCCAGGTGGTGACCCTGAGCTTGTGAAGGACCATGTAGTATAGCTAGGCTTTCCAAGCCTCTTTTATTTTACTAGTTGTCTGTACTCAGACAAGTTACTTCCGCTTCTGGTTTGTATGACTGTATGACTTGAATGTTGGGTCGTGAGACCCATACCTTTGTGTATGTTATGTATGGCTCCCTGAGCCTTAAATAAAGTACTTGTGTCGTAGAGTCATGTTGTGATGCTTCGTTGTATTTGCACATATCGAGCATATTGTGTGTATGATTGAAATGCTTGGTATGTGTGGGATCTGACCATCTAGTTGTTTATCTTTAGTAGCCTCTCTTACCGGGAAATGTCTCCTAGTGTTACCGCTGAGCCATGGTAGCTTGCTACTCCTCTGGAACACTTAGGCTGGCCGGCATGTGTCCTTCTTCGTTCCTGTGTCTGTCCCTTCGGGGAAATGTCACGCTTTGTGTACCGGAGTCCTGCTAGCCCAGTGCTACAGCCCGGACCCACTTGCTGATGACCGACACGTTCGAAGCTGGGTCATGGATGCCTGTCCCTGTAAGTCTGTGCCACTTTGGGTTTACGACTAGTCATGTCAGCCCGGGCTCCTTATCATATGGATGCTAGCGACACTATCATATACGTGAGCCAAAAGGCGCAAACGGTCCCGGGCAAAGGTAAGGCGACACCCGTGGGGATACCGTGCGTGAGGCCGCAAAGAGATATGAGGTGTTACCGGCTAGATCGATGTG
>NC_057804.1:232089882-232090379 GCF_018294505.1 Triticum aestivum | reverse complement strand
GTTGTTTATCTTTAGTAGCCTCTCTTACCGGGAAATGTCTCCTAGTGTTACCGCTGAGCCATGGTAGCTTGCTACTGCTCTGGAACACTTAGGCTGGCCGGCATGTGTCCTTCTTCGTTCCTGTGTCTGTCCCTTCGGGGAAATGTCACGCTTTGAGTACCGGAGTCCTGTTAGCCCGCTACAGCCCGGTTTACCGGAGTCCTGCTAGCCCAGTGCTACAGCCCGGACCCACTTGCTGATGACCGACACGTTCGAAGCTGGGTCATGGATGCCTGTCCCTGTAAGTCTGTGCCACTTTGGGTTTACGACTAGTCATGTCAGCCCGGGCTCCTTATCATATGGATGCTAGCGACACTATCATATACGTGAGCCAAAAGGCGCAAACGGTCCCGGGCAAAGGTAAGGCGACACCCGTGGGGATACCGTGCGTGAGGCCGCAAAGAGATATGAGGTGTTACCGGCTAGATCGATGTGGCATCGAGTCGGGGTCCTGACAC